>NW_026899667.1:0-90204 GCF_033153095.1 Gastrolobium bilobum | reverse complement strand
TTTTTGATTAAATGCTTATGTAATTGTTGATTGACTGGAGTTGGATGATTAATTTGTTGTAGGAATTGGTTGACATTAAGCCTGGTTAATGCTTTAAGAAGTGTGATGTTTTGCACATATGGTTGATTAATTTAACTGAGTTATTGAAATTAAATTTGTGTTGATATGTAACTATTTACTTCTTTTAGCTAACAGGCTAAGTTATGAGTGAAGTTTGTCTGATTACTTTAGGGCAAGCAATTAACTAAGTTTGGGGTATTTTGTTAGCTATAAATTATGATTATTTTAATGGCTTTATTTTTACAATATTTGAGTTGAAGGCTGGATATAAGTGCATGGTAATGGGCCAAATGAGTACCAATCAGCCCAATAAGGTAAAAGAGAGAGAAAGAGATAATTTGATAATTTACTATTCTCTTTTACTATTTTTACTGCAGTTAGAGAGCCATATGATCAACTCTTTGAAAGTGAGATCAAATCTGAACCATTGGATGGACAAAAATATGGATGGACAGCAATGCAATTTCTTGGAGCTCTTTAGTTTCTAGCTAAATAGGAGTCTGAGTCATTAGGGCCACATATAGAGAACTTTCGTTTTTTTTTAGTTTTCAGTTTTATGTTTTGAATCTTTTGTAATCTTTTTCTTTGAATCTGAGTGTTGAGAAATTCCTTGAAAGCTGAATGCTTGTTCTTCAATTCTTGTACTCGAAGTGCATTGACAACGCACCTTCAAGGAAAGGAATCACGGATCTGCATGCGAGCTATTGTTTTCATACTACTGCAAGTTTTCTTCCTAGCTCTAGTTTAGGAACTTTGACTCTTGAAGAACCGGTTTGTAAACTTTTACTTTGAGTTTTCTTTACTGAATATTTTGTAATGCATGTTTCTTTACTTTTTAGATTTGCAATATTTCTGAATATGATATTTTAAGTTTCTTTTTCTGGGATTCACGATGATTGGGTGATCTTTAATTTTCTGAATACTGTGATGATTTGCTTTAGTTTCATTTGATTAGCAAGATTTTGATTTTAAGTTCAAGAACACCATGGGAATGGGTCTTGAATAATTTTAGCATAGCTACGATTGGGAAATCAGGTTATGTCCCTTGTTAATTGAACCCTTGAGGTTAGGGATAACCCAAGGAGGTCTTTGATACAATTTTTGAAGATTTAGAAGACTTTGGGAAAAGATCCTTCTAAAGATTAAAATCTGGAACTGGGAAGTTTTAGATAAAATAGCCATAGTAATTTGAATTCTGATACTAAAGTGCCGTAGCAGTTATAAAACGCAGGAATGCGAAATTTCTCCTTCATCCATGATTCAAAGAATTCCAGAACCTTATAATTGATACATTTGTGAATAGATATTCCTCTGTTAAATTTTGTTTAATGCAAGTCTGATAAACACCTCGTTTCATTTAGAATTTTCTTAGTTTTAAAAGATTGATTACTTAATTTCAAGAAATTAGAAATTGGAATTAAAAAGGAAAACTAAACAACCTGTTCCCTGAGAACGATAACTCTTTTTCTTTCGAAAAATTACTACCCAACAACAGGTCATGTACTTATGCTTGATCTTCGTGGTCACGATACACAATATTTGAGAGGTGTAGTCAATATCACTCCATTGATTGACTTGCACTATTTGGAATATTTGGACCTCAGCTATAGTGATTTTTTTCAGAGTCACATCCCAGAACTCATGGGCTCCTTCGCCAAGTTAAGATATCTCAATCTCTCCTATAGTGAGTTTGGTGGGAGGATTTCTTATCAGCTTGGAAATCTCTCACAACTTCAATATCTTGATCTTGGACGAAATTATTATCTTTCTGGAGTAATACCTTTGCTGCAGATTGGGAATCTCAGACAACTACGTTATCTTGATCTTGGAGGAAATGCACTTTCTGGAGCTATTCCTTGTCAAATTGGGAATCTCTCAGAACTTCAATATTTTGATCTTGGAGGAAATTCATTTTCTGGAGCAATCCCTTTTCAGATTGGGAATCTTCCTATGTTGAATACTCTTAGGCTCCAGGGAGATTTTGATGTCAAAACTAAGGATGCAGAGTGGTTGTCTAATCTCCATTCCTTAACAATTCTTCAGTTCAGTTCATTACATAATCTTGGCTCTTCTCATCACTTGCTTCAAACCATCAGTAAGCTTATTCCAAACTTAAGAGAGTTGAGGTTAGTTGATTGTAGTCTTTCAGATTATGATATTCCATATCTGTTTCGTTTTCATTCCAACTTTTCCACTTCTCTTACCATCCTTGATCTCTCTCGTAACATGCTGACATCATCAACATTTCAATTGCTGTCAAACATTAGCCTTAATCTTAAGGAGCTTTATCTTTCTCATAATAATTTTGTTTCATCAGCTCCTCTCTATCCAAACTTCCCTTCTCTCGTGATCCTTGACCCCTCTTATAATAATCTGACATCATCAATGCTTCAAGATGATTTCAACTTCAGCTCCAAACTTCAACGGCTTTCTCTAAGAAACTGTAGTCTTTTGGATAGAAATTTTCTTGTACCACCTGCCTTTAATATGAACTTTTCATCTTCTCTTGTCTCCCTTGATCTTTCTCACAACTTGCTGACATCATCAGCTGTATTCCATTGGCTTTTTAACTTCACCACCAATCTTCATACACTTTCCCTTTATGGGAACTTGTTAGAAGGTCCCCTTCCAGATGGATTTGGGAAAGTGATGAAATCTCTTGAAAATCTTAATCTGTACTCTAACAAACTGCAAGGAGAGATTCCAACTTTCTTTGGGAATATGTGCAGCTTACAGACATTAGACCTCTTAAATAACAACTTGAGTGGGGATCTTTCCAGCTTCATTCAGCATTCTTCATGGTGCAATAGACACATATTGCAGAGCTTGGATTTATCTTATAACCGAATTACTGGCATGATCCCTAAAAGCATCGGATTACTTTCTGAGTTGGAAGATCTGTACTTGGAGGGGAATTCTTTGGAGGGTGACGTCACTGAATCGCATCTCTCTAATTTGTCTAAGTTGACGAGCTTAGACTTATCATACAACTCACTGTCTCTAAAATTTGAGTCTACCTGGGTTCCTCCTTTCCAGTTAAGATACTTGGGACTAGCATCTTGCAAGTTGGGTCCGAGTTTTCCTAGTTGGTTCCAAACTCAGAGTTCCTTAGCTTTGGAACAATTCACAATATATTGAATTGATGAATATGTCTCATAACAATCTCATGGGTGAAATTCCCAATTTACCATTCAAGCTTCCTCTCAAACCGTCTATACTTTTGAATTCAAACCAATTTGGGGGTGCAGTTCCGTCTTTTCTGCTACAAGCTTCAGACCTTATGCTTTCCCAAAATAAGTTTTCAGATTTATTTTCATTCTTGTGTGACAAAAGTGAAAATGCAAACTTGGCCACTTTAGATTTATCAATCAATAAACTAAAGGGACAACTGCCAGATTGTTGGAAATCTGTAAACTCATTATTGTTTCTTGATTTAAGCAATAATAACTTGTCAGGGAGGATTCCACCGTCTATGGGCACACTTGATAAATTGGAAGCTTTGGCTTTACGAAACAACAGTTTAATGGGTGAACTACCTTTCACTTTGAAGAATTGCAGTAATTTAATTATGTTGGATGTGGGTGAAAATTTGTTCTCAGGTCCAATACCATCATGGATAGGAGAAAATATGCAGCAATTGATCATCTTGAGCATGCGAGGTAATGGCTTCTCTGGAAATCTACCTATTCATCTATGTTATTTAAGGCGTATTCAACTGTTGGATCTTTCAAGGAATAACTTATCAGAAGGAATTCCAACATGCATAAACAATTTTACTGCAATGTCTGAAAAGAGCATCAACTCAACTGAAACTCGAAGTCATATATATTGGTACAATATCACTTACTATGCAACTTATGGTACTTTCAGTTTTGGTGAGTATGAGTTTAACATAACGTTGATGTGGAAAGGAGTGGAACATGGGTTCAAGGATCCAGAGATGAGTCTTAAGAGCATTGACCTCTCAAGTAATAATTTAAATGGTGAAATACCAAAAGAGGTTGGAAATTTGCTTGGCTTAGTTTCTTTGAATTTATCAAGAAACAATTTGAGTGGAGAAATCCCTTTTGGGATTGGAAATTTAAGTTTTTTGGAATTTCTGGACTTATCAAGAAATCATTTTTCTGGAAAAATTCCAGCCACTCTTTCCAAAATTGATGATCTTGGTGTGTTGGATTTATCAAACAACTCTCTCTGTGGAAGAATCCCTTTTGGAAGACACTTGCAAACTTTTGGTGCCTCTAGTTTTGAAGGAAATATGGATTTGTGTGGTGAGCAACTTAACAAAACATGTCCCGAAGATGAGACAAAGGGAAAACCTCAAGGATTCGCAATCCATGGTAATGATGACAATTTAGCTTTCTATGAAGCATTATATATGAGCATGGGGATAGGATTCTTCACTGGTTTTTGGAGCTTATTAGGGCCAATACTACTTTGGCGACCTTGGAGAAATACTTACACAAGGTTCTTGAATAGATTGACAGATTATATATATGTAATGGTAGCAGTGAATATGGCAAGATGCCGCAGGTGGCTCAAAGGCTAGCAGGTACTTAATTTTAATAACTTTTTTTTTTTTTAATGTCTTGGTTATTTTTGTCTGTTGTAGTCACATAAATCAATAATTACTTCTTATAAGCAAAAGGGAGAAATACGATTTTTTTTTTAATTAATGCTCATAATGCATGAATTTAAATGTTAGAATCACTTATTTAAATCATCATCATAGCTAATCCAAATTTTTTTTAAAAAATGTATTAAAATATTTATTTAATTATTTTCTTTATTAATAAGATTTTTCAGATTTATTTTTGAGTTTAAATCACAAATCAAATCTTTATTTTTTTTCTTTATTAATAATAATTTTTTAGATTTTTTTTAATTTAAATCATAAATCAAATTTTTATTTCTTTTTTTATATTAAAAATTACAAATTTTGATTTAATTTTTGTATCGTATGAAACATGATACATATCGTATCGTACGATATAGTGTTGTATCATACGATACAAAACCTTTTCTGATACACCTCATGATATATATTGATGTGCTTGTAAATCATATCGTATGGGACGAATCGTATCGTATATCGTACGATACTGATAATTGTGCTAACTTCTACAAGTATTGCTTTAATTAGAGTATATCTCTCACATCTCTCTCTCTCTGCCACATACATATTGGCTTTCATTAATTCCTCCACCCTATCGAGTCACTTAAGCTAGGTTTAATAGTGATATTTGAGTACATATGATTCTCCTTGTTCTTTTGTTCACGCCTCTTACTTCTCCAAGAAATTATTATTTTTTTGTTGTAAAGAAATTAGAGTTTGTGTTTAAGTTAGCGAAGATATCTAGTTTTCAGATGACCTTTTAAAATGTGCTTATATATACTTTTTAGTACTCCATTGTTTGCTACATTTTCAGTTTGATTTAGTTGATCACTAAAATTATGTTTTCAATTTTTTTCTCCATCGTCACCAATGTCTGTAGTCTTAATTGTACCATAAAATTTGCAGTTTGTTGCAGATCAGCGACGCACTTCTGATCTAGGATGAAAGCATCATGGGTTGCTCGAAGTTTAAATATAAGGCATGGCAGATCATTTGTGTGAAGTAATGACTTGCAAAATCAGTGTTTCAAACTATCTGGTGTGGTTGCATTTTAATATATAATATATTTGTAAAGTTATATTAATTTCTTTTTTCAAGTCAAGATCATGTCTAAACTATGACGGTTTTTACATTCTATCTTTATTAATGCTCTTATAGTAGTTACGCGTCATTTCAAAACGACTACACCCAAATTTACACATACCAACAAGAATGCAAGATAACTATATATTAGTAGATCCTACTAATATGCCAGCGTCCCTTGATTTTACAGCTTAGAACTATATTCATAAGCATCTGCTACGCCAAAATCCCAAAGCATAGCGTTGACATTTGAAACAAGCACTATACTTCATGTCTTTACACTTTTTTATGAATAAATTGGATTATCTCACGTAAGAGCATAATTCCATTAATCCACTGATTACATGACAAGACGATGGCAGGATAATCTCACAATAAAACTATATTAATCTTGCTGTATGGAAGTATGTAATTGTTGCTACTAAAGTTATAATAATAATCCTCGGCTTCTTTGAATAAGACAAAATTATAACAACAATGCTACTGTAAGACCCATATATACATAGCTTAACAAGGGCTGGCCAATGAGAAAAATCCAATAATGAAAAAAAGGGAGAGGGGTTGATACCATTGGTAAATAGTATTAAACTTGGTTGGTTAAATAGGTAGTTGGTCGAGTTCAAGGGTATAAATAAGTATAAGATCGTCAATGTAAATCAGCTGATAAAGCACAATTGCATAAGTGCATCCGCACAATCAAAATTATATGCAAGGCATTGGCATCTTTGATCAAGTTGCTTATGTTAACGTTAGTTTGGTTAAAAATATATACAAACAATACTCCGGATGATAACTCAAGAAACATATTTGTGATTGTTAATACTATTAATTAGTGATAGTGGGAGCGGTATTAGCTATGAATTTTACTAATTTAAATGGATGGATTTTATATTATTTGGGCTGTGAAGAGTTTGAAAATGCAGGTAAACAAGAGAATCAATACGGGCCAAGTTGGAAAAGGGTAAAACAAAAAAGAGAGAAGTAAAGTAATCTTACTTACAAGTTTCTTTCTATTTGTTTTCGGATATAATAAAAAAAAACTTATAGAATTGGCATCTCCTCCCTTTTAGTAGCCGAGTTGTGAGCTATTCTTAAAGGTTTACAGTGTGCTTGGACCTCTAAAGCTCAGTATAACATCTCGCAATTCTAAAACATGTAATTATATATTAAATGTGGATTAAAGGATAGGATTAGTGAAAATTCTGAAATTAAGGTCAAAATGCAAAGGAAGGGTAAAACGGTAATTAGTCAAACACGTAACCGTAGGAAAGTAAAATTGAGTAGGAGGTCTCAAATGGGAAAACTAACCCTGGAAATGGATTCAGAACGAAAAATTGAGTGGTTGGGCAAGTTTCTGAAAATTTGTTAAATAGTATTTTTACTGGGTAAAAATATCGCGGTACATGTTATCAAAAAAAAAAAAAAAAAAAATATCGCGGTACAATTGCACTGTAAAACGTGCCGAATAAATTTTGAGCTCTAGGTTTGGATATAAGTTATAAATGGTACATAGGACTAGGAAATATGATTTCTGGTAAAAATTGATGAAAATTAGTGTGTTTGGGGAAGCGTGCCCACAACGCGCATAACAGTTTAAAACTGCGATTTCTCCGAACGACCAAAAAACTCCTGATTAATCTGATAAAGGGTAATTAAAGGACAAAGGTTAATGTTAAAAAATAGAGTTTCTAAATAGTCTAAGAGTTGATGGACGTTTAGTGGTTTAAGCGGGAGATTTAAATTAGTTTGAATCGCGTGAGGTGGCGGTGGGACCCACCCCACTTAAGTGACTTGTTCCACGTGGCCAAATCACTATTGCATCACCCCTTCCTCCCTCCTTCTCCTCCAAACCCGCAGCCCCTTTATTATTGTGCAAAAATGGCTTTGAAAACTTCATTTCACCAAAACTGCATCAAATCTCCACCAAAATTAATGTTCCACTACATGAAATTTGAAGTAAAACATCATCCGGACGCAACCATGCTACTCCCAACCCTTGAAACTCGCTCATTTGGGAGAAATCACACATTTACAGCAGCGACCATTTGAGGAATTTTGGAGTTCTTGGAGTTGATTGATCCTCCAATGCTTTGGTATGTTGTGGAGGAGTCTTAGGCCTTGATTGTGGGTAAGTTTTCACACTTTTTATTGGTTGAATTGATGGATCCAAATTCATGAACCCTAGAGCATGTGTTGTGTGATTGATGTAGTTAGAGAGCTTAAATTGAAATTGTGTATTAGACAAATGTGGCTTAGAATGATGTTTTAAAGTGATTGGTGTCATAAAAATTATTGATGATTTAATTGATAACTTAGGAAAATTTTGGAATGGATGATTCAACACTTTATGAAATGACTATGTGGGATGATTGTGTAATTGGGTTGTGGAGTGTTTGTATGAGTTAAATATAGGATTGTAAGGTGTGTGGAAGTATTAAATTGGATTGAATATCCTTTGGTTTGTGAGCATGATGGATTCGGCCTATTGGGGTCATATTGGGCTTGATTTTGCAAAAATTGTTTAATGGATGTTGTGTGGTGTTAAATGGCGTTTGGAGGTGTTGTGTGATGAGTTGATGTATTGGAAATTAATGGAAAAATGCTTGGAGTGTGTGTTGTAAGAACCCGCACCGTTAATTAAGGAAATTAATCAGTTAATTATGAGTTGAATGAGATAATTCCATAATTGACCCTAATAATTATTATGAAGCTCTAATAAATATAGTAAGTGAGTAATAATGTTGAAAATCGCTTTTCTGACGAAAAGTGCAGATACCGGTTCTGCTAGTCAGTATAAATGTGTACCGAAAAAGTATCCCGGAAAATTATAATAAGTGCATGATAATTACTAGAATAATATGTAGGACTTGTAAAACGAGTTTCAAGTTAAAATAATGAGAACTGGTGCCAGAAACTGGTACTGGCTATGAAAAGCGCGTACCGGAAAGGTGCTCCGAAAAATATAAGAAAAATATGATAATTCTTGTAAAATTGAGTAGGTTAGGAATCCTGAGTTTGGGATTAAAATGCTAAGCGTAGCAATTAAAGTTAATATTGTGCGTTTATGGTTTAAGTGACTATATATACTAAAGTATGGCCCAAAACCCTAGGCCATACATTTCTCCTACGTGAGTTTGCTGAAGGTGTGTCACCAGCCACCCTACCACCTCCTTCTCCTTCCATTTGAGACACCAAGAGACCTCATTTCCTCTTGGGTTCTTCATGAAAACTCTATGGGTGAGTGCATTCTAGCCTTGGGAAGTAAAAAGGGGTTGTTTTTCTGAGTTCTTGCTACTGCCTTGGTGAGGATAGGTGTTGACTTTGAGTTTAGAGAGGGTGTGATCCTTTGGCTTGGCATTTGTGGTGCCAAGGAGTCATCTTTTGGTGCAAGAACCAACTTTTGGTGTGGCATTTTCGTGCTCCTTGCAAGTCAGTATATTTGGAGCTATTTGGTGAGCTCCAAGAGCCTTCCATTTCTGAGTTTGAAGCTTTGGTAAGTTGCCTAACCTTGATCATGAGTTTAAATGATTTAAAGGTGGTGTCTTTGCATGTAAATGGGTTAAGCAAGTAACTAACATGTGTATGAACCTGTATAGACCTAAAAATGGAGTCTTGAACGCTTTTAATTGGTAAAAGTTGGACCTTTGGTGGATATCTTCGCGAAATGCAGAGACTGCATTCTGTCGCGAAATATCCGGATATTGGGTCGATAAATACTTGGATATTGATATCCGAATATGGGGTCTTTGATATCCGAATATGGATATTCGGATATGGATATCCGGATATTGATATCCGGATATGTCTCCGACGAATATCCGGATATTCTGGGATTTCGAGGAATAGTAAGGTACTGTTCATACAGAACTGAGCTATGGGTTTGTGGATCCTAGTTTGATGGAGTTGAACTTCTGTAAATACTTAACTAAGTCAGAATCAAGTGATTAAGGGCTTATGGCTTTGTGGGAAGCCTTAAGACGTAAAACGTAAAAGGAAAACGTAGTCTTTATGTTTATGCTATGGAGCTATGAATGTTGATATGCTTGCTGGTCCTAAATCAGATTGTGATCTGCTGTGTTTGGACATTGAGCTTGTGTGGACTTGACTTGGATTGATTGCTTAAGAGGAAAGCTTTTGTGTCCTCGGTTTAGCCATGTTGTGGTTCCACCATGTCCCATGGGGGTATAGTTATATGCATGTTGTGTTACATGCTTTGGATATTTGAAATGTTGTTGAGCTTTATGTGTAATGGCTTTTAATATGCATGTGTTGTTCCATCTTGATGGTAAGCCTGAGTATGTGGCGTCATACAAGACGGTGATCCGGGGTGGATGCAAGTAGCGTCTTGCACTATTTGTGGGTATTAGACGTATATAAATCCTGCATTTCTCTGGCCAGTAGAATAGAATTGACATACATGACATGATTATCTGCTGCATTGCACTAATTTAGAACTGATGATGATAAACTGCTTTTGAACTTATATTGCACATGTAAGTGAGCTTGGGGTGGAAGATCCTTGAGGACCCCTTGCCTTACTGAAATTTCTTGTTTAGAGATCTCACCCCACGTTTGGGGAATGCTTATTTCAGGTTCAGGTAGCATGGGGACTGATGTCTCTGGCGGCAGGAGGCCAGAGCTTAGTTGATGTTTAGTGTTGTTCATATTATGCTAGCATGACTGGATTGGATGTTGTTTATGTTTTCTGTCATTTATGAATATTGAGTTGAGACTTATGTTGGGCTTTGTTGTCTTATTTGGGTGAGCATGGGAGTTGTCCATGCCACTATGTTGTTAGTACTTTTGAGTTGAGTTGTATAATCTGCTAGTTGGACCGGTCTACGTGTTGTAGTTTCGTGTCTAGAGACATACTTATGTTATTTAATTAATGAGGTATTCCAGTTAGCTGTTTATTGCAATATACATACAGGCGATGTTTTGAAAATGGTTAAGTAATCAAGTTGGTAATGATTAATGGCATCATAATTGAAAAGAAAAAGATATTCTGCATTTTTAATTAAGCGCAGCTTAATACGATAGTATGATAACATTACCGGATATATACGGGGTGTTACATGTGTGATGTGTATTTGAACCTATAATGGAATAATTGGTAAAATGGTGTTGTGATGGTGTAGGATGGAAAATGGGACTTGAAATGGTGTTGTGATAGCCTTAGGATGCTAAAGAAAAATAAATAAATAAAATTTAGGAAAATATTTTCGAAAAATAACCTTAAATGGCCGAACCTACCTAGTGGGATGGGGGAATTTTGACGTTTTGTAATCTTGGTTGATTTCACTCTATATTAATGATCCTTGTGTGATCATTGTAGGTTGTCTCCCGTGGAATTGAACTCAAAACCGTGAGCTTGGTCGGTTGCCTTTGGTCTCGGACCAAAGGGATTTTGGTGAGTGGTCTTGAACCTATGCATGAATTTCTTTATAATCATGTATATGCATTGGTGATTGGAAATTGAATTAGGGAATGTCCTATGTGTAGGCATTCATGTTTGTACCAAGCTCGGGAACGTATTGAATTGGAGCTAGAAGAAGGAGATTATTCAAGTAATCTCTTGGTACTGGGGTTTGATCCCCGCGTGTGCTCCACCATGCCCGTTGAGGGTAGTGGTTGGAGATGTATGTTAATAATGTAGTATAACATGATCATGTATATTGTATGTATAGTAGTACATAGGATGTACCGAGTCTCTGGCCAGTAGACAGTTGTCTTCGGGCGTTACGGACTTCCACTGGATAGGTCTCCATGAGGGAGTTTCAGTTGACCCGGGGTCGTGGTGTGTCATCCGGAGAGGAGCACACTAGGAAGTCTCAGGTGGATATGGATGGAGGGTGCCTTGGTTGATGTTCTGGGAACACTCATTGGTTTGAAACCCATAGGCTATGCGTCGAGGCCACTAGGCCCGACGTTGCGTGGTATTGGCAATGACCATTCCAGCTTCATCGTATTTTGTTTCCCTATGCTTCCTTACTTCACTAAATCCCTTACTTTATCCTGTTTTAAATGTTATATTATGTTGTTGATATGCATCGAAGTGAGCCATTGGGCGGAGTATTCTCCAGAACATCTGGGTTACTGAGATATATCCATATATCTCACCCCGCTTTGGGGACTTTATTTTAGGTAGTGCCAGTGGTGTCGGAGCGGCAGGCAAGAGGCCCGTAGGATGAGCTCGTGGATTTATGTTGGATTTTTCATTTTGGGGCCATTGGGCCTAGGCTAGACTTAGGACATGAACATCGTATTGAGTTAGAGTTATGCATTGTATCATTGATGTTCATGCCATGTTTTGTCTATGTTTAGCTTATGTTTATCGCGTTTTATTTTGGAGGATAATGTTGTAATATTTGTAATTAAAGTTGTAATTTGTAATATGTCCATTGGAGATGATGTAATTTGTATTATGGAGACTTGATGTAACATGGAAGTATATGTATATGATGAAAGGGAAATAGGCCTATTCTAGGATTGATTTATGTTTTATGTTCAAGATGCATGCAAATGAATATGGTGATTGAAATTAGTTTAACTTGGAGAAAGTAAGCATGGATTATGATTATGGATCAAATTTGATATAAATTGTGAAGGGTTGTAAGAGAACCAAGGCATTTCTGGTCCTTGTGTTCCACCCATGATTATTAGGTACAAAGTTGAGGTTAGATAACACACCTTCAAAGGTGGGATTTATTAGAAAAACAAAGGAAACTCTTGCAAAATCTTTAGAAATTGGCAGAATTTAGGTGAACTTTGGGAGAGAATGTCTCCCTCCACAAAAGTCCAATGGAGACATGTCATACGCCATTTTAAATCTTGCAACGTCCTCTACCTTGTGTTAAAATTTTAGAATTTTTTGGGTTGCACGCAACCCTGTAGAGGCCAGAGAAACCGGACTGTACAGAACGCCCTTGTACAGGGGCTGTTTCTAGTTATTTTTGGGAATTTTATTCCTGCTTAGTTTCTTGGTCAAATTAGGTGAATGATATGTCAAATTGAAGCTTGAGGTGTCTAGTTTACTGTATAAATATTTGAGAGCAATTGGTTGAGTGGATTTTCTAGAATCACTGAGAGAGTAAGGACTGTTCGGAGCCCTGTTTGGGGTTGGCTGGCAGATTTGCTTGTCCAACTTCAAACAGTGATATCCGGAGCAAACGAGAACTTTATGACTCGTGTGATAGCTTGTTAGAAAGGTAATTAAGTCTAGAATAACATATTAAAAGATGAGAGATTTGCGGCATGCGATTTATTTGAAGAAATTAAAAGACCGAACCATGTTCGGATAGGTAGAAAACATAAAAGTGTGATTTAGGCTAAGTGGGTTTATGAGAACCCTTTAGTGACTTGAGAGAGGTAATATATGATATGTAAGTAGTTAAATAATTATTCCGCAAAGAGTTTACAGTTACGGTCATAGATTTATTTATTACGCTTTATTATTGTTTTAAATGCTCGCGTGATAAAACGGAAAAAGTTTACTCGCATTTTTATAAATGAATTGTTGTGATTGTAACTGCGCTTAATATCATAATCAATGTTAACAATACCGGTGTACAACAGGATGTTACACTCAGGCCTTAATTGTGGAGAGTGACTTCCTCTTAGCCATCCAGGCTATTTCCAAAGAAACTAGTCACCCAGAGAATTTAGCAATTGTGCAGTGTATCCACCAGTGGAGGGATAAAGATTGGCAGATTGTGTTCCAGAACGTGCTGAGACACAGTGTAAGAACCCACACCGTTAAATTAGGAATTTAAGTAATTTAATAATGAATTTAAGAAAGATTTCCATTCTTTGTTGGTCCTTGTGTGCCACCCATGATTATTAGGTACAAAGTTGAGGTTAGATAACACACCTTCAAAGGTGGGATTTATAAGAAAAACAAAGGAAACTCTAGCAAAATTTTTAGAAATTGGCAGAATTTAGGTGAACTTTGGGAGAGCATATCTCCCTCCACAAAAGTCCAATGGAGACATGTCATACTCCATTTTAAAGCTTGCGATGTCCTCTACCTTGTGTTAAAAGTTTAGAATTTTCTGGGTTTCACGCAGCCCTGTAGAGGCCAGAGAAATCGGACTGTACAGAACGCCCCTGTACAGGGGCTGTTTCTGGTTATTTTTGGGAATTATATTCCTGCTTAGTTTCTTGGTCAAATTAGGTGAATGATATATCAAATTGAAGCTTGAAGTGTCTAGTTTACTATATAAAAACTTGAGAGCAATTGGTAGAGTGGATTTTCCAGAATCACTGAGAGAGTAAGGACTGTTCGGAGCCCTGTTTGGGGTTGGCTGGAAGATTTGCTTGTCCAACTTCAAACGGTGATATCCAGAGAAAATGAGAACTTTATGACTCGTGTGATAGCTTGTTATAAAGGTAATTAAGTCTAGAATAACATACTAAAAGATGAGAGATTCGCGGCATGCGGTTTATCTGCAGAAATTAAAAGACCGAACCATGTTCGGATAGGTAGAAAATATAAAAGTGAGATTTAGGCTAAGTGGGTTTATAGGAACCCCTTAGTGACTTGAGAAAGGTAATATATGATATGTAAGTAGTTAAATAATTATTCCGCAAAGAATTTACAGTTACGGTCACATCTTTTAATTAATACGCTTTATTATTGTTTTAAATGCTCGCGTGATAAAACGAAAAAAGTTTACTCGCATTTTTATAAATGAATTGCTGTGATTGTAACTGCGCTTAATATCATAATCAATGTTAACAATACCGGTGTACAACAGGTTGTTACTCTCAGGCCTTAATTGTGGAGAGTGACTTCCTCTTAGCTATCCAGGCTATTTCCAAAGAAACTAGTCACCCAGAGAATTTAGCAATTGTGCAGTGTATCCACCAGTGGAGGGATAAAGAGTGGCAGATTGCGTTCCAGAACATGCTGAGACACAGTGTAAGAACCCGCACCGTTTAATTAAGAATTTAAGTAATTTAATTATGAATTTAAGAAAGATTTCCATAATTGACTTTGGATAAATATAGAAAGATTAGAATAATTATCGAGAAGGTCGAATAATGCTTAAATCGCTTTTCTGATGAAAAGTGTGAATACCGATTCCACTTCACGATATAAATGTGTACCGACGAAGTATTCCAAAAAATTATAGTAAAAATACAAATATTCCTAGAAAAATATCTAGGTCTAGATATCTAGTTTGGAGTAATAATAATGAGTGGAGATGTCCGAACTAATACCGGCTATGTATAAAACGCCTATCGGTAAAGTATTGCGAAAAATTATAAGAAAAATATGATAATTCCTAGAAAAATTTCTAGGTTCAGAATATTAAGTTTGGTGGAAAAATTATTAGCAAAACTGTTAGAACTAATATTGTGGGTTAGTGGGGACACTAATATAAATAGCTACTTACACTCAAATCTAGGTCATTTTTTCTAATCCCAAGGTTGATTCCATGGCTGCCACCTTTCTCCTCCATGAAAGCTTGAGTGTTGTGCATGGAACTTGACCAAGAACTCACCTTTCACCACATTTCTCCAACCTTATACCATTAAACCATCATCACCCCTTGTAGAACTTGAGTCTTGTGAGGAAAAGCTTATGTTTTGATGTTTTAGGTTTCTGTTTGTTTTGAGGAAGGGCTGACCATTGGTGTTCTTAGTGTATGAACCATGGATACACTCTAGGAAGCTCCAAGAACTAACCTTTGTGAAGAAAGAACCTACCTTGGAGTGAGATTTTCGTGCATCACCAAGTCAGTAGCTTAGAGCACCTTCAAAGTCCTCAAAGTTCCCCTTTTTTTGATCTTCACCATTTCCTTTGTAAATTCATGAGAAAAGCTTGTTTTGAGTCTTTTAAAAAGGAAAACTTTGATGATTCAAGTAAAAGGTTATTAATTTAAGTGTAATATGATAATTTGAACTTCTGTTTGTAGGTAAATCGAAGGTGGGAACCTTGGGAGGCCATTGGAGCACGAATTATGCAAAAAATCTGCATTTTTGCGTTTCTGTACAGGTGGTAATCGATTACCTTTGAGTGGTAATCGATTACCTAGTGCAAATGTGACAGCAACGCACTAGTTTGATAAAATCGCGATATCTCAAGCTAGAGAGTTTAAAATTGAGTGAGGTTTTGACCTATGTGAAGCTAACACATAGGGCTACAACCTTATAAAATTTCATAGCCATTTGATAATTGGTTTAGTCGTAGTGTTAGTTTTAAGTAGCGACTTGGTTGCTAGAAATTCAGTTTGCAGCAGTCACCTTGCAAAAATCATAACTGGAGTTACACAACTTCGATTGAGACATAAAATATGTCATTGGAAAGCTGGATATGTCTAGTTTAACATATTAAAATCTTAGAATACTTGGTAAAGATTTGCTTTTGCAGTTTTAAAAATGGCAAAGACAGTTTGTGCATAGGGGCTTTGGGAGAAGTCTGCAGTACGCTAAATGAGAAAGAAAATGTATTCCTTTTGACTTGAAATTATAGAGCATAAGTGTTGATGATAATTATGTTATGAACAGACCTTGATCCTGCTGTTTTGTGATATGTGAGCTGCTGTTTGGATTTTGAGCCTTATTATACTACTTGACAGGTAAGTTCCGTGTTCTTAGGGTTAATCCTCATTTGTTCCACTATACTCCAAGAGGGGGATGGTAGTTTTATGTGGTATATATGCTTATCTACTATTTGAGATGATGAAATGATGCACTCTTATATATGTATGTTATATGTGTGGTGTATTACACACAAGATGGTAATCCCTGAGTGCAGTGTGGAGCTGCACAAGATGGTAACCCCTGAGTGTGGGTATAAGGTAGATGCCTTATGCTTCTTAAGCGTGTAGCAGACGTGCTTAAACCATGCGTTCTCCGGCCAGTAGACTTGTTAGCGCACATGCATGATATATATATGTTGCTGCATCATGTGATTATGTTATTACTATTGAACTATTATATTTGAACTGTTATACCGAAGTGAGCTTGGGGCGGAAGAAATCTTCGAGAACCCTTGCTTACTAAGATTTCTGTGTAGAGATCTCACCCCGTGTGGAGCACATTTTCAGGTATAGATGTCCATGAGATGGATGCTTCCCGAGGCAAGAGGCCAGAGTAGAGTTTATTTGAGATGCATGTTTTATTCAGAGTATTATAGATATGATTATTGTACCGTGACATGATTATTATGACGTTATGTTTTTACCAGACTATGTATGTTTTATTTGTTTGTGAGTATGGGGGTTGTCCATGCCTTTGATTTATTATGTTATTTTTGAACATGTGTATTTTGTTACGCCATGAAATATGGACGTTAGTCATGACTACGCGATGTAGCTTCATGACTTAGTATTTAATTATGATATTGAGGTATCTCAGGTTTTTATTTGTGGTTTTGCAATTACATAAAGATATAGATGGATTTTATATTGCTACGTTAATAAAGAAAAAGTGAACCTGACATGTCTAATAACTGATTTTATTTTAGCTTCCGCATTTAATTGAGCTGCGCTTAATACTGTAATATGATAACATTCTGGGTATACACGGGGTGTTACAAACGGCAACAGAAGCACTGGTTGGATAACTGATTTAGCAAACCATACTCAAGAAGACTTTGTTTTCCTCCCTTGTTGTCCTCCTGGACTAGGTCCTATTCTAGACTCTGAGTTTTCTTCCCTGTAGTTTTTCTTCTGTTTGTTTTGGGCTTTGCCCCTCCTTTGTACTAAAAAAAGGAGGGGCACGTGACCAAGGATTAAAGATGGGAAGAATCAAACCGTTGGATGAACACAAGTAGTATTGCATTTTGAAGATATTCAGTTTCTTTAGTTTTTTTTAGTAAAAATAGGTGTTTATGAGTTGTAACGATATACTGAAGACTTCTTCATTTTTATTTTTATTTTAGATTGGGGAATTAATTCTTTTTTAGCGTTCTTGAACTGTCAACAAAAAATACTTGCTGTAATTTGACTTTGAATTCAGAAAAGCATGACGAAGCTTCTTCTAGGCAAGAGCAAAGACCAGCTGCATGCAAGCTTAAATCTGTAATTTTTGTTTAGTTCTAGTTTTAAGCCATCTTTCAGAATGACAAAGATGACTGCAAGTCACAGTCAGGGTTCGTATTCACCTTAAATGGTGGGGCAGTATCTTGGAAGAGTTTCAAGCAGGAGACAATAGCAGATTCAACGACAGAAGCTGAATACATAGCTGCTTCAGAAGCGGCTAAGAAGGCCATGTGGATCAAGAAGTTCATATATGAACTAAGGGTGGTTCCAAGCGTAGATGAACCTATACAGTTGCTTTGCAAAAGCACTGGAGCCATTGTGCAGTCAAAGGAACCTAGGTCTCATCAAAGATCTAAACACATGCTCCGCAGATATCACCTGATTAGAGTAATCACTGATAGGATGGATGTAAACATGGATTATGTTCCCACAAATGATAACCTAGCCGATTCTCTGACAAAGGTTGTTTCTCAGAGAAAACATGATAGTCATTGTGAGGCTTTTGGTATACGACTTAGGTCAGATTGGCTCTAGGCCAAGTGGGAGCTTGTTAGTATATGGATGTCCTAGAGACAATCTTTTGATTAGATTAGGACATATATGGACCTTTTATATTGTCGCAAATAAATAAAAGCACTCTTTATCCTGTTTCATATTTTGTCTCAATATTATTGTTAATATATTATATGAGTAACTGGATAAACTCCTTGGAATAGAACAGGTATCTCTTGAGTATCTATGATGAGATCACGATCATGAGGATTCAAGGATACCGCACGTTTATTCCTAATTTTATGTTCCTTGTCTAGAGACACTAAGAATGAGGATCAGTGATCTCGGGTAAGACTAGCACGACTTATCTACTTGTATTTGGATACAAGGTAAAGACCTCATCTACTACAGATATGGAGATGTCTTAGCTAAAGTCGTGGGTGGACCTATAAGAGTATAGCTCGCACTGAACAGACCCACAAAGAGACTCTATGAGGAAATCTCACAGAGAGTATCATTAGAGTAGTCTCTTTATATTTGGGTATGTCTTTCCTTAGACCAGAAGTTATTACCTAGACTGTGTTCTAGAAGGCATGCTTTGACTGTATACCTCGTCTGCCTGAAACATGGAGACTCATAGGTACACTGTTGGGCTTGTCCTGAAAGAGCACAGGGCTAGGGTGATAAGCTGAAGGGATTCGAAAATCTCTGTGAGAGATTAGGTTATCTGTAAACCGGAGAAAGAGATCATGAGATGATCTGCCTTTAGAGTCAGTAAATTGAAGATTCCCTATTTCGAATAAAGCTTACCCTAAACCCCAAGGGTTAATATGTTTCCTTACCCTAGGTTTAATGGGAAGATAACCGAGACGAAAAGAAATATATACAGTAACCAAATATGTGTAATAGGATGATCAAGTCATTAATCTAACTAGCTCTAGGGAAACAAAGCATTGCTAGTGCTCTGTGTTGTCATTAGATGGGTTATGGGCTTGTTGGGCCAAAGCTCATTTATGTCAGTGGCTATGTTGGGCCTAATGGGTCACACACTAACACCTTATTGTGAAGATGATATAGCATTAAAGGTATTGGGCCTAATAATGGTTGTTAGCCCAAGAAGAAGTTTGGAAGCCCTCCTAAGAGGAAAAGGACACATGGTTTGGTTAATGGGCTTGGATGGTCCAAGACATTATTAATTAATTATCAAATATTTAAATTTTGAATTTTGAAATTGGAATTTGGAATTGAAATTTTGAAATTCGAATTTGGAATTTGAATTTTGAATTTTGAATTTTGAATTTTGAATTTTGAATTTTGAATTTTGAATTTTGAAATTTGAATTTTGAATTTAGAGTTTAAATTTTGAATTTGAATTTTGAATTTAAATGTTTGAACGTTTGAATTTAAATAATTAAATTCGAATTTAAATTGGCTATGAAAATTTTTTCATAACAAAAGGTAAGATAAGATCTTGATTGGAACAAATCCTTAGTATCAAGAGGAGATCTTTGATCTCATTCAAGGATGATTTGGGCGCTCATTATGGGTTGTGAAGAGTGTCATCTTGTCAATCAGATAAGCTCAAATCTGATTTGATTTGATGAGAGAATAATTGAGTGAGTTGAGTCAAATATGAATACAACTACTCAACGTATCTGGACAGTTTCTTGGGCTGAATGGGGCGCACATATGGCTGGCCATATGATGGCCATTAAGTCATAATATTTGATTATGTTAAGACATAATCTCATGAGGATGAAAAAGGAAGGTTGTTTAGAATTTTGAATTAAAACAACTCCACCTTTTTCTTCCTTGATTGTGCGCCACTTTAAGGAAGATTTTTGGAGAAAAATCTGAATTTATAAAAGCTCTTTCTCTCATCCTCTTGAGTGCTAACTTTGGTGGAGTTCTTCCTTAGGTTTTTCAGAAAAATACCTAGCCAATTCTCCTTTATTCCATGCGCCACTTTTGTGATATTTTACGCTGAAAATATCACTCTTCTAAACACATTCATCTAGCCTCCTTCTTCACCTATTGAGCGCATAGCAAGCCTCTTCGTAGTGGTCAATTGGTGGCTTTCAAGGAAGTGTTCTTGCATCTTGACGTGGGTGGTGTGGATCAATGTTAGAGGGTTTGAACCCTTCAAACCTAACACTGACCTCCTTGGTGGTTTAGAATCACAAACAAAGGTAACATCATGCTGTCTTAAAGCAATAGTCTTTATTGCATGTGTGTTTCCGCAAGAAAATTTTTTGTTTTTCCTTCTCACATGCTTCGGCCTTCAAGGCTAGTTACTTTCAAGTGGTATCAGAGCCCGGTCGCTTTACCATCGGCGGGTGATGGTACTTTGTTTGTGAAATTTATTTTCTCACGGTAAAAAATTCTTTAAAGAGGTTAAAGATAGATTCTTTGCATGTAGATATAAATTTCAATGCTTTAAAATGTTAAAGATTATCTTTTTATGAACTTTATTAATATGATTATAATGTTCATATATCTACGTGTACTCATGGTTATGTTTCTTAATAATTCTTTATGAAAGTTTTCAAAAGAAACATTTTTTAAAAAAGGAATATGATTCTGCCATGAAGTGAATATTCAAATGCCTGGTTTTCTCCATGAATTGTTCATGATCATAGAATCAATTTTTGTGATAAAATTTCTCATACATGTAAATGTGTGGTTCGGCCATATTGTGATATGGTTGTTTAATGATATTTTTTTTATTCTTTGAGAAAGAATTTAAAAGGGTTTGAATCATGTATAATGATACAAGATTCATCCAATTTTGGAAAACTAGGAGTTTTCGAAATTTGATTATTGTTTTGATATTTTAAATGTTAAATTATCAAAATATAAGTGAGAAAATATTGATCCACTTAGGATGCCCCCTCTAATGTTGAACCACACCACCCACGTCAAGATGAAAGAACTCTTTCTTGAAGAACCACCAATTGATCACCACAAAGAGGCTTGCTATGCGCTCAATAGGTGAAGGAAGAGGTAAGGTGAATGTGTTTAGAAGAGTGATATTTTCAGCAAGAAAACATCACAAAAGTGGCGCATAGAATGGAGTAGAATTGGCTAGGTGTTTTGTGAAAAACCCTAAGGAGAACCTACCCAAGTTGGCGCACAAGAGTGTGATGAGAGAGTCATGATGCAATCAGATTTTTCACTTAAAAAAACTGATTGAGGTGGCGCACAAAGAGGGAGAAAAAGGTGGAGTTGTTGCAATTCAAAATTCCCAACAACCTACCTTTGAATCCTCATGAGACTAGGTCTTAACCTAGTCAAAATTCTGATCTAATGGCCATCATATGGCCAGTCATATGTGCGCCCCCTTCAGCCCCAGAAACGGTCCAGATACGTTGAGCAGTTGCATTCAAATTTGAACTCACTCACTCACTGATTCTCTCAACCAACCAAATCTGATTGGAGCTTATTTGGTTGACTAGATGACACTTATAATCACACCAAATCAGCGCCCCAAACAACCCTGAGTGATCTCCAAAGATCTCCTCTTGATACAAGGGATTTGTTCCAACAAGATCTTATCTTATCCTTTTGTTATGAAACAACTTTTCATAGCCAATTCAAATTCAAATTCAAACATTTAAATTCAAACGTTCAAACATTTAAATTCTAAATTCAAATTCTAAATTCAAAATTCAAATTTCAAAATTCAAATTCAAAATTCAAATTTCAAATTTCAATTCAAAATTCATATTTCAAAATTCAAATTCACAATTCAAAATTCAAAATTCAAATTTCAAATTCAAAATTCAAAATTTAAATATTTAATAATTAATTTAACTAATTAAATTAATTAGTAATGTCTTGGACCATCCAAGCCCATTACATGATCCATGCGCCCTTTTCCCTTTTAGGTGGGCTTCCAAACTTCTTCTTAGGCTAACAACCATTATTAGGCCCAATACCTTTAATGCTAGATCATCATGAAAATAAGGTGTTAGTGTGTGACCCATTAGGTCCAACATAGCCACTGACATAAATGGGCTCGGGCCCAACAAGCCCACAACCCATTTAATGACAACACATAGCACTAGCAATGCTTTGTTGCCCCAGAACTAGTTAGATTAATGTCTTGATCATCCTATTATACATATTTGGTTGTCGTATGTATTTTCTTTCATCTTGGTTACCTTCCCATTAAACCTAGGGTAAGGAAACGTATCAACCCTTGTGGTTTAGGGTAAGCTTTATTCGAAATAGAGAATCTTCAATTTACTGACTCTAACGGCAGATCATCTCATGATCTCTTTTACTATGCATAGATTCCCGAGTCCTTGTAAATGTCATCCTGATTTCTCCGGTTTACAGATAACCTAATCTCTCACAGAGATTTGACGAATTCCTTCAGCTTATCACCCTGGCCTTGTGCTGTTTCAGGACAAGCCCAACAGTGTACCTTTGAGTCTCCATGTTTCAGGCAGACGAGGTATACAGTCAAAGCGTGCCTTCTAGAACACAGTCTAGGTAATAACTTCTGGTCTAAGGAAAGACATACCCAAATATAAAGAGACTACTCTAATGATACTCTCTGTGAGATTTCCTCATAGAGTCTCTTTGTGGGTCTGTTCAGTGCGAGCTATACCCTTATAGGTCCACCCACGACTTTAGCTAAGACATCTCCATATCTGTAGCACATGAGGTCTTTACCTTGTATCCAAATACAAGTAGATAAGTCGTGCTAGTCTTACCCGAGATCACTGATCCCCATTCTCAGTGTCTCTAGACTAGGAACATAAAATTAGGAATAAACATGTTGTATCCTTGAATCCTCATGATCGTGATCTCATCACATATACTCAAGAGATACCTGTTCTATTCCAAGGGGTTTATCCAGTTACTCATATAAAATATTAACAATAATATTGAGACAAAATATGAAACAGGATAAAGAGTGCTTTTATTTATTTGCGACAATATAAAAGGTCCACATATGTCCTAATCTAATCAAAAGATTGTCTCTAGGACATCCATATACTAACAAGCTCCCACTTGGCCTAGAGCCAATCTGACCTAATATCATGTTTTCTTTTAGAAACAGGCTTTGTCAGAGAATCGGCTAGGTTATTATCTGTGGGAACATAATCCATCTTTACATCCTTCCTATCAATGATTACTCTAATCAGGTGATATCTGCGGAGCACGTGTTTAGATCTTTGATGAGACCTAGGTTCCTTTGACTGCGCAATGGCTCCAGTGCTTTCGCAAAGCAACTGTATGGGCTCATCTACGCTTGGAATCACCCTTAGTTCAGATATGAACTTCTTGATCCACACGGCCTCCTTAGCCACTTCTGAAGCAGCTATATATTCAGCTTCTGTCGTTGAATCTGCTTTTGTTTCCTGCTTGGAACTCTTCCAAGATACTGCCCCACCATTTAAGGTGAATACGAACCCTGATTGTGACTTACAGTCATCTTTGTCACTTTAAAAGCTGGCATCAGTGAACCCTTTCACTGTAAACTCATCAACCCTACCATAGACCAGAAACGCATCCTTAGTTCTTCTTAAG
The DNA here is from genome assembly GCF_033153095.1 of Gastrolobium bilobum. Classification (NCBI taxonomy): domain Eukaryota; kingdom Viridiplantae; phylum Streptophyta; class Magnoliopsida; order Fabales; family Fabaceae; genus Gastrolobium; species Gastrolobium bilobum. The sequence goes on along the minus strand of NW_026899667.1, from coordinate 66,423 downwards.
TATTTAAGGATGGTCTTGACTGCTATCCAGTGACCCTCTCCAGGGTCAGACTGGTATCTGCTCGTAATGCTCAAAGCATATGAGACATCTAGTCTCGTACATATCATGGCATACATGATGGATCCAATAGCCGAAGCGTATGGAATTCCACTCATGAGATCCTTCTCAGGCTGTGACTTAGGACACATAGCCTTTGAAAGGTGTACCCCATGACTGACGGGAAGAAAACCCCTTTTCGACCCTTCCATGCTAAACCTCTTTAGTATCTTGTCAACATATGTGGATTGAGATAAACCCAGCAGTTGGACTATCTCTATAGATTTTTATACCAAGTATAAAGGCCGCTTCTCCCAAATCCTTCATGGTGAAGCTTTCTGAAAGCCACTCTTTCGTTATTTGTAATGTGGGGATGTCATTTCCTATGAGTAATATGTCATCTATATAAAGCACCAGGAAGACAACATTACTCCCACTAACCTTCCTGTAAACACAAGGTTCATCCTCGTTCTTGATGAAACCATTACTCCTAACGACTTCATCAAAATGAATATTTCAATTCCTTGATGCCTGCTACTATTGCAAGCATGATCCTAATAGATTTGATCATGGCAACCGGTGAGAAAATTTCATCGTAGTCAACTCCTTTGTCTTTGACGATACACTTTCGCCACCAACCTAGCTTTGTAGGTCTGAATGTTGCCATCTGCATCAGTCTTTCTTTTAAAGACCCATTTATTACCGATAGGAACTATTCCTTGTGGTTTAGGAATCAAGGTCCATACCTTGTTTTGATACATCGAATCCATTTTAGATTCCATGGCTTCAAGCCATCTATAAGAGTCAACATCCTTGACTGCCTCTTCGTAGTTACTTGGTTCATCATCCTCGACGGTTTGCTGATTCTCAATCACAACCCATACCTCTCAGGTGGATGGATGACCCTCGTAGACCTACGGAGTTGTATGTTTATTTCTCCTTTGGAGAACATCGCCTGCGGTGCAGACTCAGGTTCCTCAATTTGTTCCTGTGGTCCTTGAACTTCTTCAAGATCAATCTTACTCCCACTGGCTCCTTGAGAGATCAAATCCTTCTCAAGGAACTCAGCATTCTTGGACACAAACACCTTGTGTTGAAAGTAGTATCCCTTAGAACCTCTGGGATACCCCATAAATTTACATTTAGTACTCTCAGCACTAAGCTTGTCTGATGCCAACGCTTTGACATAAGCCGGCGATCCCCATACCCTGAGGTAACTCAGGTTGTGTCTCTTACCATTCCATATCGTATATGGTGTGGTCTGAACAGATTTAGACGGTACCATATTTAGAAGCTATGCCGCTGTGTCTAAGGCATATCCCCAAAACGATTTTGGAAGTTGAGCCTCACTCATCATAGACCTAACCATGTCTAACAAGGTCCTGTTTCTTCTTTCTGAGACACCATATTGGTGTGGTGTGTAAGGTGCAGTAAACTGCGAGAGAATTCCATTTTCTCTCAGATAATCCCGAAACTCATGGCTCAGATATTCACCATCATGATCTGATCGCAGTGACTTAACCATCTTGCCACACTGTTTCTCTACTTCATCCGTAAAGGTAATAAAATAGGAGTATCCTCCTCTAGCCTTAATAGACATTGGGCCACATACATCAGAGTGAATGAGTTCTAATAACTCACTAGCCCTATGAATCTCAAGCCCTTTGGACTTTTGACGAATCATTTTCCCAGCTAGACAAGATTCACACTGTCCATAGGATTCCAAATCCTTGGGATCTAGGCATCCATCCCTATGCATCCTAAACAATCTTGTTTCATTTTATGTGCCCTAGTTTACAGTGCCAAAGATAGGATTGATTATCTATCCTAGGTCGTTTCACATCTACATTGAGCACTTCAGTTCCAATTTCCAACACATACAAGCCATTTATTAAAGAAGCAGTACCAAAAACAATATCATTCAAAATGATAGAAAATGTACCATCCCAAATAGTGAAAACAAAACCATCTTGTTCTAAACAAGAAATAGAAATAATGTTTCTAGAAATGCCGGGAACATAAAGAAAATTATTCAAATCCAATAAGAGGCTCGTAGGCTAATGAAGTCGGTATCTCCAACAGCATGAGCAGCAACTCTTGCTCCATCACCAACGCGGAGGTCCACCTTGTTCTTCTCCAATCTTCTAGGGTTCCTAAGCACCTGCAACACATTGCAGATTATGAGAACCATAACCGGTATCCAATACCCATGAAGTCAGATTAGCACAAGAATAATTTATCTCAATCATGTGAATACCTGAGGTAGAAGCATCACCATGCTCCTTCACACTCTTCAGGTAGTCTGGACAATTCCTCTTCCAATGGCCCTTTTTGCCACAATGGAAGCACACAACATCGCTTTGGTCCTTGGGTGCACTTTTACCCTTCTTTTTGCCTTTCTTCCTTTTGGACTTTCCTTTGGGCTTAAGGGAGTTGCCTTTCGCAGGCTCCTTGCCCTTACCCTTGGCCCTTTCAGGCCCACCAGAAGAGCTTGTGTCTCATCCTTCAGCAGTTGTTAACATACTTAACAACTCCGGCAAGCTCACAAGCATCCCATGCATGTTATAATTCATTATGAATTCACTGAAGGAAGGAGGAAGTGATGATAAAACTAAGTCATTAATTAATTCAACATCCATTGAGAACCCTAAACCCTCTAGCTTATCAATGAGTGTTATCATCTTCAGTACATGGTGGTTAAAACACATGCCTTCAGTCATCTTACATAGGAACAATTCCCTAAAGGTCTCATACCTCTCATGTCTGCCTTTAATTGTTAGTATATGGATGTCCTAGAGACAATCTTTTGATTAGATTAGGACATATGTGGACCTTTTATATTGTCGCAAATAAATAAAAGCACTCTTTATCCTGTTTCATATTTTGTCTCAATATTATTGTTAATATTTTATATGAGTAACTGGATAAACCCCTTGGAATAGAACATGTATCTCTTGAGTATCTGTGATGAGATCACGATCATGAGGATTCAAGGATACCGCACGTTTATTCCTAATTTTATGTCCCTTGTCTAGAGACACTAAGAATGAGGATCAGTGATCTCAGGTAAGACTAGCACGACTTATCTACTTGTATTTGGAAACAAGGTAAAGACCTCATCTGCTACAAATATGGAGATGTCTTAGCTAAAGTCGTGGGTGAACCTATAAGGGTATATCTCGCACTGAACAGACCCACAAAGAGACTCTATGAGGAAATCTCACAGAGAGTATCATTAGAGTAGTCTCTTTATATTTAGGTATGTCTTTCCTTAGACCAGAAGTTATTACCTTGACTGTGTTCTAGAAGGCACGCTTTGACTGTATACCTCGTCTGCCTGAAACATGGAGACTCAAAGGTACACTGTTGGGCTTGTCCTGAAAGAGCACAAGGCTAGGGTGATAAGCTGAAGGAATTCTTCAAATCTCTGTGAGAGTTTAGGTTATCTGTAAACCGAAGAAATCGGGATGACATTTACAAGAACTCGGGAATCTATGCATAGTAAAAGAGGTCATGAGATGATCTGTCGTTAGAGTCAGTAAATTGAAGATTCTCTATTTCGAATAAAGCTTACCCTAAACCACAAGGGTTGATACGTTTCCTTACCCTAGGTTTAATGGGAAGGTAACCGAGACGAAAGGAAATACATACGGCAACCAAATATGTATAATAGGATGATCAAGTCATTAATCTAACTAGTTCTGGGGCAACAAAGCATTGCTAGTGTTATGTGTTGTCATTAAATGGGTTGTGGGCTTATTGGGCCCAAGCCCATTTATGTCAGTGGCTATGTTGGACCTAATGGGTCACACACTAATACCTTATTGTCATGATGATCTAGCATTAAAGGTATTGGGCCAAATAATGGTTGTTAGCCCAAGAAGAAGTTTGGAAGCTCACCTAAAAGGAAAAGGGCGCATGGATCATGTAATGGACTTGGATGGCCCAAGACATTAATAATTAATTTAATTAGTTAAATTGATTATCAAATATTTAAATTTTGAATTTTGAATTTGAATTTTGAATTTTAAATTTTGAATTTTGATTTTGAATTTTGAAATTCGAATTTTGAATTGAAATTTGAATTTTGAAATTTGAATTTGAATTTTGAAATTCGAATTTAAATTTAGAATTTGAATTTAGAATTTAAATGTTTGAACGTTTGAATTTAAATGTTTGAATTTGAATTTGAATTGGCTATGAAAAGTTGTTTCATAACAAAAGGATAAGATAAGATCTTGTTGGAACAAATCCCTTGTATCAAGAGGAGATCTTTGGAGATCACCAAGGGCTGATTAGGGCGCTACTTTGGGTGGTTATGAGTGTCATCTAGTCAACCAAATAAGCTCCAATCAGATTTCGTTGGTTGAGAGAATCAGTGAGTGAGTTGGTTCAAATTTGAATGCAACTGCTCAACGTATCTGGACCGTTTCTGGGGCTGAAGGGGGCGCACATATGGCTGGCCATATGATGGCCATTAGATCAGAATTTTGACTAGGTTAAGACCTAGTCTCATGAGGATTCAAAGGTAGGTTGTTGGGAATTTTGAATTGCAACAACTCCACCTTTTTCTCCCTCTTTGTGCGCCACAATCAGTTTTTTAAGTGAAAAATCTGATTGCATCATGACTCTCTCATCACACTCTTGTGCGCCAACTTGGGTAGGTTCTCCTTAGGCTTTTTCACTAAACACCTAGCCGATTCTACTCCATTCTATGCGCCACTTATGTGATGTTTTCTTGCTGAAAATATCACTCTTCTAAACACATTCACCTTACCTCCTCCTTCACCTATTGAGCGCATAGCAAGCCTCTTTGTGGTGATCAATTGGTGGTTCTTCAAGAAAGAGTTCTTGCATCTTGACGTGGGTGGTGTGGATCAACGTTAGAGGGTTTGAACCCTTCAAACCTGACATTGATCAACTTGGAGTTCGAATCACAAACAAAGGTAACATCATGTTGTCTTAAAGCATGAATCTTGATTGCATGTGTGATTCCGCTTGAGAGAGAAAAATTTGTTTTTCCCTCTCACATGCATCGACCTTCAAGGCCATTTTCTTTCATGGAACACTGAGCAACCAAGTCAACATCACACCAATGAAGGCTTGGGGTTCTCTTTTCTTTATTATTTCTTTTCAATTCAGTATGCTAGAGTAGTCTTTTATGTAGTTAAGGGTAGATGGAACCCAATTGAATCTTTATGTTTATGAATTAAATTGTCTCTGAATTCTGTTCTTTTTATAATTGAATAAATTATCCGTCTTTAATGCTTTCTATGAGTTTGTTCCTTATAGAATGATTTTGGGGAATTGTATGACAATAGGGATGTTGGTGCGTGAACCTTGACTTGATAATTTATCATAATCCTTGTGATCTAGGAATAGGAATAGAGATAGGGTAATTACGCAATCTTGAAATCCTTGATCTTAATGCATGTTTTCTTGAGGAATAATCGGGGAACTAGAGTTCTTTCAAGATTACTTAGATTTACGGTAACAAGGAATTGAGCCGTAATTAACTCAGATAGAATTGATTGGCAATATATTAAGAAACAGATTCTTGGTTGTTTAATTCATAACATATTGAGGATATTGGGGGAAGTCGAAACCTTAACTACGCTTGTTTTAAATTCTTAATCAAACATCATCTTCATTCATTCTTTAAATTCTGAATTTTCTTGATTGCATGCTTTTATTTGTTTTTAATTTTAAGTTCTTTGAAATACAATTCTCTTCATCTAAATTCTTGATTGTCCAACTAAGACGCAATTAGCGAACTAGTTCTTGAAGATTTTGATCCTCGTGGGAACAATCTCGTACTCCGGTACAGTTTATTACTTTCACGATCGGTGCACTTGCCGAGTCGACAACACAGTTCCCCCACTGATGGAGGAACACACTGAAGCAATGTCCTCATCATCCAAAACACCAGAGGCTGCCCCCAAACAAGCACCTGAAGCACCTTTGGATGTTGGCAGCAGTCAGCAGCAAACCCAGTAGAAATCATCCCTCATTCCAGTAATTCCCCTCCCCACAAAGAAGAAATCACAAATTGGAATTGCTGAGATATTTGAAATGCTGGGGAAGAGGATAGAAAAGCTGCTGCCAGCAAAGCAATCTGTTCCCCAAATTGACATGACAAGCACCAATGATGAGCTGAAAGCTCTCAGGGATGGATTGAACCAACTCTCTTCATCCTTCACCCAATTCCAGGAACAGCAGAAGGAGGAAAGAGAGCAACAACTCAGCACCATTAGGACCACCATCCAAGAAGCCAATGCTACTCCAAGCTGTCAAGGGAGAAATCAGAAGAGCATCTAACTCCCTGATACTCTCCAACTCTTTGCATAACCACAGAGTTGAACTCCTACTTAATAAACTTCTCCTCAAGCACTCTGAAGAAAGGAAAGAAACCAAGGAAGCCCTCAAGGCCTTTGGAACGTACGTGGAGAAGAAGATTTATCAGCTAGAGATGAGGCTGCTAGATGTTGAAGGGGAGATTATCCACATTCGTCATGGCAGAACAATGATGAGATCCACCATCAACTTCTTGGTCGCTATAATCAGTGATCCACTGAAGGATGCTGAGAAATGGCTACCTGCAACTGAAGTATTAAGACTGAGAGATCAACTCAGGAGGAGACCACTTACGCAAGAGGAAGTTGATGAAGCTAAGGAAGCTGAGAAGGACCCCAGACGTTCCTAGTGAAAAGGAGAAACCCTCCTAATTGTTAAATTCTAGTTTATTTTCAGTATTGTTTATTTTCTTTCCCTTTTTTTCCGTTCCCTTGTAAATAAACTTTTTGTAATGAAAAAGACTTTTTGATCAAACTGCTTGGTACAGACATTTCAGTTATAGTATTAGGGCTGTACAGTTTAGAAATAGTCAACAACACGAAACACAAAGTCACTGATTAATCATGCTTATTCTTTCTCTGAGTACTTGAAATAGAAAAAGTGCAGGGAATTTAATCCTCAACTTTTTTAAGGAAGCTGATCTGTGTGAACTAAAGCTGGTAAGGAATGAAGAAAAAGATATATAGCACCGATACGACACGCGACACGTGACACGACACGACACTCCGACACGTCAATCCTAAAAAATTATGGATTTCGACACGCTGGGACACGTTTTAATATTAAATAATATTTTTAATTTATATACTGTATATTACATTTACTATTTAATAATTTAACAAAAAAATGAAAATAAATTAATAATACCCATCAACACGTTATAAAGATGGAAACTTTAATAAAAAAATTAAAAACTGGGATGAGAGAGAGATATAATATCAGATAGAGAAATCAAATCATATTAGAGAGATCAGAGACAAGGAGATACAACAAGAGCGTGATAGGAATTGACAACAATGATGCTGAGATAATCTCTTATCTATTTAAGGGAAAAAAGACAAAAAAATAAAATTGATATGAACAAGTGGAAGCTTTATTAATATATTTTAATTTAAAAATTAATAATTTTTTAAAAAAAAAATTAAAAAAAATTACGAAAATGTCATTTGACCGTATTGGACACGGTCAAATTCGCGTGTCGGAATGGTCAACGTGTCAGAAAAAGTTGACCGTGTGTCCGACACCGTGTCGGAGCGTGTCGCCGTGTCAGAGCGTGTCGGACACGACTCTCCCTGTTTTTACAAGAGTCCGTACTTCCTTGACTGTGAGTACTGCTGAAGAACAGATGGATTTCACTAACAAGGATAAAAAAAAACCATACACTCACTTCCATTCCATCCACAGTCACTAACACATCACCAGGTCAACCAAAAGGGCAAGGAACAGAATCCAAAAATGAACAACAAGGACAGAGGAAAGAAAAGCAAAGAAAAAAGGACCAGCCGTTCAAAAGAATTCAGAAAATACCAGAAAACCTTCCTTAAAAAAAAGGGGGGAGGGGGAAAAGGTACAAGAAAAGGTGTTCCCTCAAACAGAAAAGTCCAAAGTTAAAAGGCACAAAAAGTAACCGTTCCTGGATCCCTCAATTAAGACCACAATTCCCCCACACTTCCATACACCCACCTATCACAAGATCCTTGGGAGGGAAGACATCTACTCCTAAAAGGAAAACAGCAGAAAGGCAAATTCTGAAGAATCACATCCAAGAATGGACAGAGCAAACACCAAACCCTGAGTGATAGTGAGACAGAAGATCAGCAACCTTCACTTATCTTGAACAAATTCTTCTTACTTGTTACCTGTGGAGAGTAGCTCATTTTTGAAAAGTTTATGATTGCTCACTGGCTCAAGTTCCTTTCTGTTGAGCTATTCTTTGAAATTAGACAGCCCAATACAATATTTCTGAGTTGTTTGAGGATAACCAACAGTTTAGTTTTGGGGTGTTTGATGGGACGTAAATTCGTTCCCATCTAGGCCCATTTTGATGGCGAAATACCGCACGTTCCCTCATCTGATGCACAACTTCAACATGAAAATCACTTGTTTTACACATTTGTGACAAAAACACAGTGGGGGAACGTATGGTGATGTATTCCTTAAAATATATTAAAAGGGGAACGGATTGAGAAGCATTTAATGCACCTGCTCCCCTCATTTAATTCCTCTGTACATTTTGCAGGAAACGTGGATACAAAGTCTTCGAAAAGCAGAGGCGGTGCACCAACTAAGTACCAGGAAACGTGAAGAGCAGAGAATCAAGAGTTCTCATTGGCCAAAGAAGAAAGCAAGGCATGGGAAGAACTGCAAAGAACGGCTAATCATCAACAAACACTGTCCCATCCAGCAAATTGCACATCTTCTACACTCTATTGCCACTGCCACGTCCCTTCACGCAAGAACCCAGCTCCAAAGGAATTACAAATCTGCCACTCCTCTTCTCCCTATAAATAGGACGTCCCACACACAAAAACATCATCGAATTCTGGAGGGATTAAAGTCCTAAAGGAAGAAGATCACCTAGTAGTAGTAGTAGCTTAGTTTTATTTAAGTTGTAACTGTAACTAAGTGACAACCCATCTTCTCTTCTCTGTATCAACCCTTAAGACTCTTCACGAGCATCAAACCATCCTTTTCCATTTTCTGTTTCTGTGTAAATTGTCTTTTAATTTAATATAAGTTTTTCTTCTTTTCGTTCCATCCGTTATCTCTAAGCTGAATCTCGGGTCTATGGGATTTCAGATTGGAATAATTATGTTTCAAATATCAGCCCTAGGCTGAACTATCTATGGAACGGATAAACTGCAAAACACTTAAAGAACTATTTTCAAAACTCTTGACTGAAGCTTTCTGTATTTCTTTGGCTAAGTAAGCTATATTCATTGTGTATCAATGGAAATTGAACACATACTGAGAAAGGAACTTCCATAAGGAAGGGATTTCAGACAGCTTAGCCATTGGGGGAAGGTAGTGTCATGGCAAAAACACTACTGGTCACCTTAAGAATAAGGGGCCAACTCGTCCGTTTTAAGGTTATGTACTAAGTACCTGTTGGAGTCAAGGGAGCCATAGGAATATGGAAACTTGTGAGCCATCTAGTCCATGAACTGAGGAATCAGAGTTGGCAAATAAGAAATTGGGACAAAGCCAAAAAGTGCTAGGTCTTGAGTAGAGAAAATAGCTATTTAAGAATGGAGCAGTGAATCTGTTCCTTCTGTTAAACTATTTTAAAACCATCCACTTGTTGTCTCTTAATTATAGTTATTTCTGTTTAAATATTTATACTTTATGTTAAGTTGTTATCTATCAAACTCCAATGAATATTATCTCACCTTCTTCTAATCAGGAAGGATCACATACATAACGCATCGAGCAATTGTTTGTCATCAGATTGAACTTACTGTTCCTGAGGAACATTGTCAAAACAGTAAGGAACGTTTGACCAAATAGTTCATTAACTAACTTTTCTTTTCATTTTCATTCTTTATAAAACAATATAAGACAATATCTAGAGTTCTATCCTCGTGGGAACGATAATCTGGGCCTTAATACACCTTTTATTACTTGATGCGTGCACTTGCGCACTTGGGTTGGAAGTAAGAGAGCGAATCTGTGTTCTGTTTAGAATAGAGGAATGTCCCCCATTAGAACTTATCTTTTTTCACCATCAGCAAACCACCCAACAGAAAGCACAGACATGGGCAAGTCAAGCCCCACAGCAATCGGGGTTGCAATAAAGGAATGCGTAGCCCCGAAGTCAAACAAGACATCAACAATAGATCCACCAATGGAAACAGTACCTCTAACAAGGTTCGGAGCTCGGTCCGACTGCTGCCAATCCAAAGTGTAAACTCGCCCCGTGGCAGGTGGCACAACAGGTGCCGCTGTAGGTGGAAGGGGAACCATCTGTAATGGAACTACTTGAACTGCTGCAGCTCTTGCTGTCGACGACGGACACTCTCTAGCATAGTGGCCCTCCTTGCCACACTGGAAACATATAGTCTGATTGGTAGCACACGGCCCCAGATGAACCCTCCCACATCCTGTGCATCGGAGAGTATAAGGTCTCGCTGTACTCCCTTGAGTGGAAGTCCTCTTGAACTGATTTGGCGCTTGCCTAGCCGCCAACTGCTTACCCTTGCACTTACCAGCAAACTCCCTGTCCTTCCAGGAAGTGGAACTATCAGTCCCTTCGTCTCAGCAATCTTGGCCCTCTTGGCCTTACTCGTAATACAGACATCCTCGATGTCCCGACACTGCTGCACCAGTGTCCCAAAATCTCTCGAAGCTGCTCCAGCAAGGGGAACAACTATCTCCTTGCTAAGTCCCCTATGGAACTTAGCAGCCAAGAAGGTCGGAGTAGGCATAGCCATGCGAAAGTGTGCAAACTTCACCAGCTCATTAAACTTTCCCAGGTACTCGTCAACAGACAACGAGCCCTGCACCAACCTGTCGAACTCCCCCTGCTTCCTTTCCTGCGCATCATAAGGGGAGTACCGACCCAGAAAGAAATCCTCGAAGAATGGTCATGTCATAACATGACCCTGCATCTCAAAAGCGTGAGAGGTGTTCATCCACCACTCATTCGCATCGCCCTCCAGCATATACGTGGCGAACATCAGCTTCTGCGGATCAGTACACTGCATGACCCGGAAGATCTTGTCCAACGCTTGTAGCCATCTCGCCGCCGCAATAGGATCATAAGACTCATCAAAGAAAGGTGGCTTATGCTTGCGGAAAGCATTAAGCCGGAGATTAATCACATCACGGTCTTCAGCAGGCTCCACATAGGGTTCCATCACCCCAGTGAGTCGACCAGTGCCTTCAACATGGCTTTGGCTCTCGTCCTACAGACTAGGTGGAGGCGGTGGTGGCGGTGGAAACTGACCCTCATTGCGGCCATCCCGCAACTCCTCCAACATGACCCTCATCATGGTCATGTTCGCCAGTCTGCTTGCCTCAAGGATATCTTTAGTGGCCTTCCAGTTCGCCTCTCGAACGGCGTCCATCATTGCCACATTGGCCAATCTAGTGGCCTCCTGATCGGCTAGTCTAGCCGCCTGCATCTCAGCTAATGCAGTCAGGACAGGATCTGGCTGATCCTCGTTCGTCTCGCGGTTTCTCCAAGGATTTACCATGACTATGCACAAGTTACACAAATAATGAGTTGATCAAGCCCACGCAATGTGGTCCCACATGCATTATCATAGAAAAACCCAACAGAGGAAACACACAAGAGAGAATCGCAAGAAACAATCCTAAGTTATTGCAATACATACAGGCTTTTCCCTAGAAAGTGCTCTGATACCATAAAATGTAAACACCTCGTGCATGCCCGATTTGTTAACAAGCCATCGTATTAAGCCACGCTTAATTAAATATGCGGAATATTCTTTTTCTTTTCAATTATGACGTCATTATCATTACCAAGTTGAATTACTTAATTCATTTCCAAAACATTGACTATATGTAAATGCAAAAGAAAGATATGTATACTGAATAACCTCATATCATAAATAAGATCATTAAGTGAGTATCTAGTCACGGCACTACAACACGTAAGCCGGACAACCCTGATAGTTTATACAACTCAAATCTAAACAACGATACATAATCAAATGTGTCATGGACAATCCCCATGCTCACCAAATAAGGCAACAAGGCCCAACAAAGTCTCAATTCAATAACATAACATGAAACTAAAAGCACAATAGCAACATGCAAAATCCAGCATCAAACATAAGCAGCAAAATAGCATATAAATTAGCTAAGCTCTGGCCTCCTGTCGCTAGAGGTCTCAACCCCCACATTACCTGAATCTGAAATATGTGCCCCAAACGTGGGGTGAGATCTCTAAACAGAAATCTCAGTAAGACAAGGGGTCCTCAAGGATCTTCCACCCCAAGCTCACTTATATGTGCAATATAAGTTCTAAAAACAGTAATTCAATATCAGTTCCAAAACATTGATATATGTAAATGCAAAAGAAAGATATGTATACTGAATAACCTCATATCATAAATAAGATCATTAAGTGAGTATCTAGTCACGGCACTACAACACGTAAGCCGGACAACCCTGATAGTTTATACAACTCAAATCTAAACAACGATACATAATCAAATGTGTCATGGACAATCCCCATGCTCACCAAATAAGGCAACAAGGCCCAACAAAGTCTCAATTCAATAACATAACATGAAACTAAAAGCACAATAGCAACATGCAAAATCCAGCATCAAACATAAGCAGCAAAATAGCATATAAATTAGCTAAGCTCTGGCCTCCTGTCGCTAGAGGTCTCAACCCCCACATTACCTGAATCTGAAATATGTGCCCCAAACGTGGGGTGAGATCTCTAAACAGAAATCTCAGTAAGACAAGGGGTCCTCAAGGATCTTCCACCCCAAGCTCACTTATATGTGCAATATAAGTTCTAAAAACAGTAATTCAATATCAGTTCCAAAACATTGATATATGTAAATGCAAAAGAAAGATATGTATACTGAATAACCTCATATCATAAATAAGATCATTAAGTGAGTATCTAGTCACGGCACTACAACACGTAAGCCGGACAACCCTGATAGTTTATACAACTCAAATCTAAACAACGATACATAATCAAATGTGTCATGGACAATCCCCATGCTCACCAAATAAGGCAACAAGGCCCAACAAAGTCTCAATTCAATAACATAACATGAAACTAAAAGCACAATAGCAACATGCAAAATCCAGCATCAAACATAAGCAGCAAAATAGCATATAAATTAGCTAAGCTCTGGCCTCCTGTCGCTAGAGGTCTCAACCCCCACATTACCTGAATCTGAAATATGTGCCCCAAACGTGGGGTGAGATCTCTAAACAGAAATCTCAGTAAGACAAGGGGTCCTCAAGGATCTTCCACCCCAAGCTCACTTATATGTGCAATATAAGTTCTAAAAACAGTAATTCAATATCAGTTCCAAAACCGGTGCAATGCAGCAGATAATCATGTCATGTGTGTTATAACTATTCTACTGATCAGAGAAGTGCAGGAATACGTCTATTACCCACACAGCACATGCCCACAGGACCACCCCATGGCTTCCTATCTAAGCAAAACACCACATACATATCATAAGCAATTGCACTTAACAGCTCAATAGCATTTCAATAAAACAGTACATGAAAACACATAATGCATATAAACCATCCCCCCATGGGATATGGTGGAACAAAAAATGGCTAAACCGAGGACACGAAAGCTTACCTTGCAAGCTAGTTATCTAAGCTAAGAGTCCACACAAGCTCAAAGCCCAAACACAGCAGAATCACAATCTGTTTTGGACCAGCAATCATATCAACAACTATAACTCATAAGCATATAACATAAAGACAACACTTCTCTTTTACGTTTCATGACTTAGGCTTCTCACAAAGCCACAAGCCCTTACTCACTTAGATTCTGACTTAACAAGTCATTACAGAAGTCCAACTTCATCACTCTAGGGTCCACAAACCCATAGCTCAATTCTGTATGAACAATACCGTTACTATTCACGCAAACCCATAATATCTGGATATTTGTCGAGGTCATATCCGAATATCATATCCGGATATCCATATGCGGATATCTCAAGACCCATATCCGGATATCAATAACCGGATATCATATCCGAATATTTCGCGACAGAATGCAGTTCTGTATTTCGCGAGATATCCTTCCCAAAGGTGGTTCATTTAACGCTTCCACAAGCTTAAACATGCATTTTAAGGTGTGTTTAACATTTCTCCATTTTTAATCATTAACTCATGAACAAAGGTTGAACAACTTACCCCAAGCACCAAAACAGAGGTGGATGATGCTCTTGGAGCTCTCACTTCAGCTCCAAAGTTCAGACAACAAGGGTGCACGAAAATGGCACACAAGACTTGGTTTTTCTTCACAAAGGTTGACACTTGGAGCTTCAACAACCAAGACAAAGCTCCAACTCCCCAACCCAAGAACTCACCCCCACACTCACTCAACACAGCCACCAACACTCAGAAATGGTGCTCCTTTCACACTCACCCAAGGTGTTTAGGTGAAGGAAAATGAAGAAAAGGTGCTCCCTTGGAGCTCCAATGGAGGTGGAAGAGGATGGCAAGGTGGCTGACTCCTCTCTTCAAAAAATACCACGTAGCAAGACCCAAAAATGACCTAGGATCATGTGCAAGGCTATTTATTGGCCACTTAAGTCTTAATCGCACTGTATTAGCGCTAATAGCTACGCTTAGCATTTTAATCTCAAACTTAGGATTCTGAACCTACTCATTTTTCTAAGATTTATCATATTTTTATTTTATTTTTCGCAAAACATTTTCGGTACGCGCTTTTCCATAGCCAGTATCAGTTCTGGCACCAGTTCTCATTATTTTAACTTGAAACTTGTTTTACAAGTCCTATATATTATTCTACTAATATTCCCACACTTATTATAATTTTCTGAGATACTTCATCGGTACGCATTTATACCTAGTAGCAGAACCGGTATCTGCACTTTTCCTCAGAAAAGCGACTTTCAGGATTATTAATTACATTCTATACTTATTCAAGCCTTCAAATAATTATTAGGGTCAATTATGGAATTATTTCCTCATTTCTCATAATTAATTAATTAACTTCCTTAATTAACGGTGCGGGTTCTTACAAGTCACGTATGAATGCAAGAATTCTGACCTAGGATCATGTGCCAAGGCTATTTATAGCCCGTTTAAACTTAATCACACTGTATTAGCGCTAATTATCAGCTCTGGCACCAGTTCTCATTACTTTGACCTAAAACTTGTTATGCCAGTCCTATATATTATTCTAGTGACATATACATACTTTTCATAATTTTCCAGGATACTTCATCGGTACGCATTTATACCGTAGAGCATAACCAGTATCTGCACTTTTCGTCAAAAAAGTGACTTTCAGCATTCTTAATCACTTACTATAATTATTTAAGTCTTCTCATAATTATTAGAATCAATTATGGAATTATTTCCTAATTCTCTTATTTATTTAATTAATTTCCTAAATTAACGGTGCGGGTTCTTACACCTTCAGTTGAACCAATAGCCAATGAAGATCCACACCAAGAAAAAGATAAAAAGAAAGACATCTCTTTGAAATAGAAAAGACAGTGCCTAAGTCAAAGAAATCTGACAAACCTATGTAGAAAGAGAAGGTTGGTCAACCACAATCAAGGGCAAAATATATCATTTTTCCTCAAAGACTCAAGAAGAAAAATCAGGAGGAGCACTTCAAGAGGTTCCTGGACATCCTAAAGCAGCTGTAAATTAATATACCATTTATAGAAGAATTACAACACATGCCCAGTTACATAAAATTCATGAAAGATGTCTTATCAAGGAAAAGGATGATTGAAAAGTATAAAACAATTGCTTTAACCAAGGAGTGGAGCAACTATCTCTCCACAAAAGTACCTCCTAAGTTGGAGGATCCAGGTTCTTTTACTATTCCATGTGTTATAGAAGATAGGTATATTGGTAGAGCTTTGTGTGATCTAGGCTCTAGCATAAATTTAATGCCTACTTAAATTTTTATAGAAGAAAGCACTGTCCCAGTAACAGTGTCTTCTGCATTGACTAGTGTATAGGAAGATCAGCTGCTTAGAGTACTTAAAAATCATAAGAAAGCCATGGGTTAGACTATGGTTGATATTAAATGAATTAGCCCTTCATTTTGTATGCACAAAATAAAGCTAATAAATGAGAATAACAACTCTATAGAGCCTCAAAGAAGGCTCAATACAGCCATGATGAGGTGATTAAATGGTTAGATGCTGGTGTCATCCACCCAATTTGTGATAGTCATTGGGTGAGTCCCTTACATTGTGTCCCTAAAAAAGGAGGGATAACAGTTGTGTTAAATACGAACAAGAACTTATACTCACTAGAACCATCACAAGGTGGAGAATATATCAGGACATTAGGAAACTAAATGCTGCAACCAAGAAAGACCATTTTTTTCTACCATTTATTGACCAAATGCTTGATAAGCTAGCTGGCTAGGAGTACTACTACTTCCTAGATGGCTATTCTGCTTATAACAAGAACCCATTAGCCCTAGAAGACCAACGTAAGACTATATTTACATGCCCATATGGCACTTTTGCATATAAAAAAATGTCTTTTGGGCTTTGTAATGCCCCTACAACAATTCAGATATGCATGACTGCCATATTCAATGACATGATCGATGAGTTTGTTGAAGTCTTCATGGATGACTTCTCAGTGTTTGGAAGCTCTTATGAAGCTTGTTTGTTGAATCTGTCCAAGGTTCTACAAAAAGTAGGAGGATACCAATATAGTATTAAATTAGGAGAAGTGTCATTTTATGGTGAGGGAAGCGATAATGTTAGGTCAAAAAGTCTCTAAATCTGGTTTATAGGTGGATAAGGAAAATATTTCAATAATTGAAAAACTACCTCTTCCTAGAGATGTCAATAGAGTTAGAAGTTTCCTAGGCTATGCAGGATCTATAGAAGTTTACAAAAGACTTCTCCAAGGTGGCCAAGCCACTAAGCAGTTTGCTTGAAGTAAATAGAACCTTCAATTTCGATGAACATTGCTTGAAAGCATTTGTAGAGCTGAAAACCAAATTGGTTACAACTCCCATTATAGTTAAACCAGACTAGTCATTGCCTTTTGAGTTGATGACTGATGCTAGTGAGTGGGCTTTAGGAGCTGTCTTGCGACAAAAGAGGAACAAAATCTTCCATTCTGTTTATCATGCAAGCAAAGTCTTACAAGGAGCCCAACTAAACTACACTGTAATAGAGAAGGAGCTACTTGCAGTGATATTTGCATTTGAGAAGTTTAGAAGCTATTTGTTTGGTGCCAAGGTGATAGTCCATACTAATCACTCTGCCATCAAATATTTGATGGAGAAAAAAGATAGCAAACCCAGGTTGATAAGGTGGATGGTTGTGAATTGGAGAATGGTGATGATGTTGGTTTTGGGCAGTTGTAGAGGAGTCCCTGTTTTGAGGTTGATGGGGATGTTAAGAAACCTGGTCAAACTATATCTATGGGACATAAGAATTATGATTTGATGCTTAATCTTCAAAGGGGTATCAGGTATCTTATCTATATTGCTAGTTTTGAACTTTTATATTCAACTTGGCTTAGCAATAACAGTATGCTTGTGGTTTTCTATTTTTTTAGGAATTGTTTTTTTCTTTTAGATACTCTGTAAGGAAGCATGCTTCGATGTTGCGAGAGCTTAGGCCTGGAGATTTTGATCCAAAGGAGAAGTTTTGGACAAGGTTCCCTCTAGAAGGGTCCAAGTTTACACCTCCTCATTCATCAGTGGACTTCAGGTGGAAAGACTATTGTCCTATGGTGTTCAAGTGTGAATATTTTTTATGTCAATCTTCTTGAGTTGATTGATGTTTCTTCTTCTTATTGTTGTTTTTTTAACCTTTTTTGATTTTTAAGCAAAGCAAAAGCTTGGTTGTGGTCTTATGGATACTAATTGCGTATATTTTGGTGGGTGCTTGTTTGTTTGTTTGGTATTTAGACATTTAAGGGAATAATTTTCCATAGATCCCGCAGATGACATGCTTATATTTCAACTTCGTTCGGTCCCTAGTAAAGGCACTAAGAGGGGTAAGACCCACTAGGTGCATGTGGACCTAAAAAGCAAAGAGGTGATGGATAGGAAGGTGAAAACCTTCAAAGGTAGCTTGGAGGAAATTTTTGCTATACAACATGCTTGAGTCTATCCATATTCTCTTAGTTGTTGCTACAAGTCTCAATTATTATACTTTATTTTGAGAGTTTGATGTCAAGATATCTACATGCAACAACCAAAAAGGTTTATAGCAAAAGGGCAGGAACACACAAAATAAACGAACAAGCTTAACATCTCTTGTAATCTTGGCAATTAGAAGTCAGTACCTTGGAATCCTGGTATCCATAATCGTGTCTTTAATTCAGTTTCAAAGTTAGAATTACTTAGAAGTACCTCCTAAATCATAAGCTCTAGACAAAAGCACTACTCAGCAGTGTAATTCCTTTTCGTAAGATAGTGGCAAATATTGTGCTGTTTACTTAATTGATGTCGTTAAATTTCTATAACTCAATAGTGATGGACTAAGATCTTTAGAAAATGAGAACATTAATTGAATTCTGTCTGTGATGAAATTTTTGTAAATTTACGAAGACTCTTCTACATTGTAAATTGGAATATGATGTGTTCTGTTTTACTTACTTGAATTCTGGTAGACTATTAAATTGTGAAATTCTACACTTGATGTTTGTCAAGACAGGTAGTCGGTTGTGAGCTATTTATTGAATTGAATTTTATCATGTGTAAGGAGTAACTAGGGAGTGGATGAAATTATAATTTGTAACCTACAAACTGTAAAGATAACATAAGTGTAATTGAAGGTCCTAGCTAATTAGTCCCCTGTTGCAAAAGTAATAGACAGGCATGGTTGGTTGTGTAAAATGGTCTAATTTAGGATTGTAAAACTTTATTTGTATGATCAATTGGGGGGTAACCATATGCACTGAATTTGTTTTCACCAAGTATGCATAAAAATATAGAGTTATCTTGTAGATAATGACATGTCTTTTAAGTACAGAAGGTATAGCAGGGGTATCAGTGAGTGTATGGCATGTTAATGATTGAAACACACATAAAGAAACTAAGAACATAAGTAATAAAGTGATAGACAGTTGGAAATTCTTGCGCAGTAAGATGATACGTAGTTTTATTTGATCTTTGTTGCGGTGCGGTATTAGGAGTTATTTAAACTGAAATCAGAAAATTGTGCTATGAATAAACTTAGGAAAATTTTCCTCCTTACATGCAAGTAAAGTTTTGTCGTATATTGTCAGAGTAATAGGGTAAGTACAAGTTAGTAGTAACACTATGGATTAATGGAGGATTTTATTGATGTCCAGCTGAATGTGATGTAATGTATTGCATGAATGCACGTGTGTTTGGCATTGCCTTGAGTAGTTCGAAATGATAGGACGAAGTTTGGGGACAAACTTCAAATTTGGTGGGGAGAGTGTAACATCCCGCATAATTAGGAACTTATGTAAATTATAATTAAGAATGTGAAGCATGCTTGAAATTCGATTTAAGTTCATGTTTAGAGTGGAATTTATTTAAGTTAGAAAAAATTATTCGATGTGCATTTATAAGTGAGTATATAAGTATATACATACCTTGAGAATCCAAAGCTCTAGTTAAAAGAATAGGATTAAATTAATATAACCTATGAAAATTTTAGATAATGCTTAGAAGGCATATGAAATGATAATTAATAGATTACAGTAAGCAATGCTCCTAAAGAGATGATAGTTGGACCCTTTAATAATCTTTAGATTATTTTAAAGAAAATTATGATTACTTACGAAAGTGTCCAAAGAAAAATCAAGTCAACCCTTCTATTATCCTATACGCCTAGTAGGTGATTGGGAAATCAGAAAGTATATGTTTATTGGTTGAAAATAATGATAGACACTTATTCTTTTATGCGCTTAGTATAGAAGAAAAGGAAAGGGAGATTTTAGTTACTTGTACTAGTGTCGTAAGCAATCAACCTTGCCACCCCATGTAGCCATTGAGAGTAAAGTAAATCTTCTTGCATGAAATTCCATTGGCCAAGGGCATGTAATATTATTGGCCAATAACTACCCTATCCATCTTATCTCCCTATTATTGTGCGCTCAATAATGTGTTATGATGTACATCTGAATGCTTGCAGTCCTTTAATAAATCAAAGAAATCAGAATACATGCAATGATATTGGTCATAAGCCACACTTTTCCCTCCTCACCATCTCTCTCCTTATGCGCTACTTTAGGGAAGAATTAAATCAGCCCATTCCTTCTAATCCTAACCCTTGGCTGATCAAGTAAACTATCTCAACCATTTGAAAACTTGAAACCCATTAATTTAATCAAAAGAGGACAGATTGCATGCAATGCTAGTGGGCCAAATTAACCACCTATCCCTTGGACCAAAATCTGCATCATTCCCCCACTCCTTGTACGCTTAGGATGATGAGAAAGCAAACCACCAATACATCCTTATCCTTCCATCATTGTGCGACTAGTGAAGAGATAAAACAAATCAAGTGAAAGTCATTGGATGCTGAACCAAGTCAGCCTTATATCTCTCCATTGTGCGCATCATAATAAGAGAGGACATGCAATCTGACTGCATTCAACTTTTGATCAGAAAGTAACCCATTTACCCATCCCACTCTCTTCTCCATGTGCACTTTTATCCAAAAATCAGAATGCATGTAAATTTATTGGCCAAGAGTCACACCTTACTTCCTTCATCCACCTATCCTTGTGCGCATAACCCAAGCAAAGACAAATCAAATTTTCCTTGCTGACTTTGGGTGGAGATCAGTAGACAACCGTAGTTCCTTCTCCCCTCTCCCTATGCGTTGGAGTGTTGAGCCTCAAGATGAATGTTTAACTCCTAGAATCAGAACAATAATTTAGTTCATTCCATCTCCTCATTCCCCCTAAACCGTGAGCTAGTAGAAAATGAACATCAAGAAAAAATTTCATCTTATCCTCTCATCTTTTGCTAAAACCGTGACATCCTTGAAAAGAACCAACATTCAATGAGCTGTGAATCTGATTTATGGAGAGGAGAAGTGTGTTGCATGTAGCTGAAACTGTGAACGTTGGAGATTAGGAGTGTGGAGTTTTAAAGCAAAGATTGGTAACAAATCCCTTGGCTGTGTGGCGAGCTTGTAAGTATCAAGGTACCCTTGAATATTGATCTCTTTTGTGTTCTCCTCTGTTTCGGTTAGCAAGAGTGATCTAGGGAGTTAGTTTTCTGTCATTCTTTCCCTTACTGTTCGGTCACCAAGCCTTTGGCAATTAATGCATGCAAACCTAAAGACTGAATTTGTGAAGCTTGAAATATGGCTCCCTTAATAGTGTTAGACCGGTTTTTGGGTTGTGAATTTGGTGAAATTCTGTTGTGATTAAATCTGTATGAACCGCTTATTTATGACTTATTTCACCCAACCGTAGGCATTATAGAAATGTTATGATCATACTTAAGTGACCTAAGAAGTGCCAAGTTATAGAAGAATGGAAGTCAATTAGTGGACAAGAAAACCGAACCTGTATGAACATTGAGATCTTGTTAAATTGTCATAAATTAAAAGAATAAAATTATAAGACAGGAAACTAGTAACATGGAAGCATGATGACCCGGTTAGAAGACTAGGATGTGAAAATTGATACTTCAAAGCCGAAATTGAAATTTTGTGAACTTAGAAACAACTTCATTTAAATTATTGAACTGCTTCATGGACTAAGGAATTGGGTAATCGTTGTATGTAATTATAATGGGTAGGGGACAACCTGAGAAGAAATCGAGTGATCAGGTCATATGTCTTAGGTAGTATTATGTTATAGAAGAATTGTGATCCCGTAGGTAATGGTGATAAAGCTGAATCTGTATGAATAAGGGATCTTGATATTGGGTCAATTGTTAGCAATGGGAAAAGTAAACTTGAATGCCAAATGAACTAGCTTAGCATGAGAACCTTGAACTAATGTTGGTCAAACATTGTATATAATTATAACCATATAATCAACATGTTGTATGCCTCTTGGACGCACTCTAGGCCATATAGGTATTGTATGAATGATAAATGGTGGCACCAAATAAATAGACCAGAATCCGAATCTACATGCATGGGAGACCATGATTGTGTCATTGTCTTCGATTGGTGAATGAAGCTCCAAGTCAAAAAAATATATTACGCACCTAGTAAGAGTTGAAAACTGAACTTGCATGTATAGGAAGCATTGGACTTTCGTCAATTAAGATTAATTGGCAGATTAATTTACTGGTAGAAAACTCGCTTAGTAAATGAGCATGGAAACCAATTGGGAATCAAGGGCCTAGAAAAATGGAAACTTTATGTAACATATAGGAATAATGTGAAATGAAATTCTTATTTGTTATATATTTGCTTAGGTCCGCGAACTTCTAAGAAAGTGGACTGAATTGGTGATATGTCTGCCTAAAAAGTTGTAAACGTCCCAGGTATGTGTAGGCGGTATTACCTAATGTGACTATTGGCTAGTGTATGGAATTGTGATGTGTTGCTCACATTTGTTCTATGTATGTTATGATGATGATGAGCCAATGGTAAGAATATGAAAGGATGATATGATATATGCATGCATTTTACATCATAATACATTTTTCTGTTGGGTGCGATTGCATAACATGGCATGTATACTTGATTCATGACATCTTGAATATATATATATTTGTATTGAGGACATGTGACTGAGCATGCATCATATAGGCATGCCTGGTACCAGGAGAGGGGACACTTGGCTTCAGTCCGCATAGGTTCTACAGTGGGATTCACCTTCATGGGAGCCATTAGGAATACCCACTGTGATGCTACGCGCACGACGGTGCTATGAGCGTAAAGGAAAAAAGGGCGTTATATACGCGTTATGATATATGATGAAAAGGATTAAATGTTTGAAGTGACTATTTATGATTTTGTGCCTAGTTAATATTGTTGCATTATGGTTTTGTTGCCACACTACTGGGATTTTCTCTCACCCCTTTGGGGCTGCTATTTTTACAAAATGGCAGGAGGACGTAAAAGCTTTTGAGGACTTGGATATTTGCTGTTGGCTTCTACTGTTTGGGCATGCTGCTATTGATGTGATATTTTATGGATGACTGTATGAAATTGAGAAACTTTTATTACTGTGAACTATGATTTTATTATTGCATTACGATTTTATGACCAGCAAGTATTTTGGAAACAGATGTTGAAACGTTTGCGAAAAGGATTTTGACATGTTATCTAAATGCTGAGTTTGAAAAGTCTTTGCGAGCACTTTGTAAGTTGTCGTACTGGGGCTACGGACCTCTGATCTTCTTATAATTTATATGCACGCGTAGCCCCAAGTGTCTAGTTTCATTATATATAAACCTTCCAAAGAAATTCTGAAAGATCGATTTATTATGAATTTTACTAGCCAGGACATTTGTGATATTTTCACTACTTTCTCTCTTATTTTGCGAGTTATGTTTCGAGGGGCAAACGAACTCCAAATCACTATTATTTTATATGAACGTGAAGCCCCGGATGTCTAGTTTCTAGATTACAAAGAATATTTTTTGAATCGTTGAAGTGAATTTTATACGAATTTTTAAAGACAGCAAGGTCTTCCAGGACAGTTATATTTTTAGTAGTTGAGAAATTTTGAAAGTATACTCTAATTTTTGTGACGAACCCGATTTCAAAAATAAAATTATTTTAATTGGCATTGTAAAAGTGATTTTCAGTCTCTAAAATATGATTAAAGAACTCTAATCCGCTTAGCAAACAACTCTCTTGGATGCATACAAGGGAGGGTGTTACATCTGGTACCAATTAGTGTATGATCTTGTATGTGAGCTTGGAAGATAAGAGGTGATAGACATTCCAAGGATTTGTTCGTTTGAGCCAGGAAACTTGAGGCTGTCTTCAAGTATTGTTTGTGTTACTCTAATGTGTGTACGGTTTGTGACAGATAGTATGAGGACTGAGTCATTTTCTGGACCGAAATGGATATTAAGCTATTCTCTTGAACAATTGCTGAACATGAAATCAGAGGTGTGTGTGTTTCTCTACCCTATGCGCATAAGGAGGAGGGAGATGGATGTGAGGGAAATTTTCTTGACCAATAGGTATACTCATGCTTTCAGATTTTCCTCTCTCTTACTGGACACCTAGGATATAGATAAGGCTGACTTGGCTTAGCACAATAAGACAAACATTTAAGTTGCTTTCTCACTTCTTGTTAGGCGCGCATGAGAGGGGAAATAAGGTGGATGAATTTCATTCAAAACTGAAGCTAAAGGTCAGTTTATTTCTCTACCAATCAGCGCATAGAGGGTGAAGGAGCTGTCCAAATTTCTGATTTAAGGGTACAACAAAGAAGGAAAAAAAAAAACAAAAGGATAAGATAGCTTTTGGTCCTTATTGGCCCATGGGTAGCGATGTGGCTGCCATGGCCAATAGGCATTCATGCAACAAAAGTTCTCTCTTCTAATAGGTGCAAAGGGGGTGGTGGATTAAAGATAAATAGGAATTTCCATGTAGCCACCTTTTGACCAATCCATGGCAAGCATACAAATTTTGTGGGAGATTACTAAAGGTTCACTTACACATAAAATATGTACATAATTATTATTTCATGTTCCCACAAGGTAGAGACTAGGGTTTCTAAGTAAATTATACTTAAACTTAATACTCTCTCTTCTTAACTAGTGTTTTGAATTATATAAATATTCGCTTAATATTCCCATCAAAATAATTTTCCTAATTAAATTAGTTCCACTCCACACATAAATTTAATTCGGCTTTCAAACATGCTACACACCCCTAATTACAAGTCATGTGATTTCCTAATTTTTTTTTTTGCGGGATGTTACACTCTCCCCACCAAATTTTGAAGTTTGTCCCCAAACTTCGTCCTACCATTTCTGCTAACTACTCAAAACGAAAGCCAAACACACATTCTCTCATGCAAGATATTATATCACATACAACCTGACAGCTATCAAAATCATTAATTAACTCAGGACATTACAAATAAATCGTACTTTACAAGTTCATTAGAGAATATATAATAAATCACACTCTTACAGAAGGAATAAAAACTTTCCTAAGCATCATCACAAACAAACAATTGTCTGGTTTTCTTTAAATAACATCAATTCATATTGCAAAAGAGACGGAGTACAACCCACATATAATCTTAATCCATGAAGAACTCCAATTATCCCTAAATCCCAATGAGACTCAGTGCTTTATTACACAATTAGTTGGTAACTAACAAATCTACTTGCACCATAATTCTTCACTTTATAAATTTTATAGAGGGTTGTTAGAAAAAAAAATGACCACCTAAGTTTCCTAATTCATGGTCTCCTTTAGGGCCCAAAAAATATACCTTATTCTCTGCCTGTATACATTGGTTATTATCCCTTAACATCATTATTTATGCTCCTTGTTTCTTATGTGTGCTCGCATCAAGAACTGTCATTTTCTTATTTATTCCTCAGCTATACTTACCATACTGACAATGCATGTAATTACCTTCAAGATGACCCTAAAATTGTATGCATGTTAAGTTGAGAGTCAACAATTCAGTTCACCAGGTTATTTCACAATTGATAACACAACAAAATGTTACAATCCCGAATTAGACAAATTTTAAAACACCTAGATGTACTTGCCTATTACTCGTGCAGACAGAAGACGAATTGACTAAGACCATCGATAACAGTCATCTTATCTTTGCAGTTTACATCTTTCAATTTAGATTTTCGCCCACTTCCTACTTACTCCTTACACCTGCTAAAATTCAATTCAACAGACACTTTATAACTAATTACCTGACTTGACAAACATCCTGGGTGGAATTTCAAAATTTAATAATCTACCAGAAATCAAGTAAGTAAAACAGAACGCATCATATTCCAATTTACATAGTATAAGAGTCTTAGTAAAATCACAAAATTCCAAGGGGAGGTAGTAGCTTTTCTGGTACTTTATATAGATGATATGCTCCTTATTGGAAACAACATAAAGGTAATATTAATTATAAAGAGTTGGCTAAGTTAACATTTTGGTATGGAAGTACTGGGGAAGCTATTTTTTTTTGGGTACATTGGGAATAATTCTTGGTATAAAACTCTTATAAGACCAGAAGAATAAGTTGTTGGCATCACCTTAGACTATTTATACTGACAAAACTCTTGCCAAAATTCTACATGGTAATTCTAAGGAGGGAATTATGCCTCTCAGACGTGAAATTCATCTTCCTAAGGAGTAACCTCTAAAAACTCATGAGAAGGAAGAATGCATGAGTATGATACCTTATGCTTTAGCAATAGGTAGTTTCGTACATACCAAGTTGGGCATTAAACCAGACATCTACCATGTAGTGGAGTAGTAAGATTGTACCATTTTGAACCTAGAGGAATATTAGATTATTGTTAAGCATATACTCAAGTATCTTCGCAGAACGAGAGAATATATGTTGGTATATTCTAGTGGGAGTCTTGAAAAGCTGAATTGTCTCAAATTCAGTTTTTTAAGTGGATATTGACTCAAGAAAATCGACCTTGATATATGAGTTTTTTTTACTAAATAGGATAGCATTAGAGGTGGATCTTGTAAACCCAATTACTAAGAGTTTTTCTGAACTTGTGTTCAAGAGGCATGTTACTTTTTTGGGTCTTAGGAGGATCCCAGACTTGCATTAAGCGAGTGGGAGATATTGTGTTCATTGTGCTCTTGGAGTAAGACAATGAAACAATGTAATTATTTTTTGAATTTTGCAAATGAGGTATTATTCATTGTTTTGTGCATACACTTTACAAACATTAAGGTCCACATCAGTTGTAGAGTATATGATCATTTGGATACATGCATAGAGGACATAATCATAGGTTCTCACGGGTTATTAATTGATTCACAGCTATTAAATAAAGTTGGGTGCTTTATTTAGGCTGCAATATTTTATGAAATAGTTTTGTTCGAATCATTGTAAAATATTAATTTGAATTAACATTCACATTGAAAGGATCAATGAGAGATTTGATTAAGGTTATTTTTCTGTCATAAGGTATCAACCAGATAACTATAGTTATGTGATTACTCTTAATCCTAAGTTTATTTTAAATATGTAATCAAATAATTTTCATTCTTTGATTTACCAATGAGTGAGGTTCGATCTATTAACGGTCAATAACTCGATATTGTGGGAGTGAGATTATTTGATTATCGATATTTATGAGATAAACAACATGAAATTTGTAGAATGTGGCCCCTTGATATTTTCGGTACTTGGATATTGAAGACACTGGCCAATGCATGTAATTCATTATAGAAACTATTACAGCCAAGAGAATAAATAATTGATTGAGTAATAGAAAGCTCATCAGTCAATTTTCAATATTCTACAAAGGGGCGATGCATATTCATGTTATATGTGTTATTAATCTTGGAGTTCAAGTTCGGGTTTTTAGTGGGATAACACCAAATTATATAATCATTTGTTGATTAACAGGAACCTTGATTAATAATAGCTGGTAGATCCCCAAGCTAGCTCGAGATAAGGGATGATGCAATTTCAATTGATGACGACTAGTGGGATACATGAACTTGGACTTTTAGCTCAAGTTTGTACTCAAGAGCCAGTGGGAGATTGTTAGATTTTGCTCAATCACTAAAGCCCAATAGGGCCTAGTGTGTAAGAAGAACCCAAGAAACCAAGAGCCCATTTATCTTAGGGCTAGGGTTTCTTGGAACTCATATATATTCTACACTTATAGTCATTAGCCTCACAAGTATTCACTTGGTGATTGCAGAGACTGAGGTAAAGTCATCTTTGTGATAGTAAGAGAGTGCCCACACACCAGCCTATTCCCCCTTAAGAGATAGTCTGAAAGATTTACCATTAGCCATACTCAAGGAGTTTGTTCGTGCATAGGAGGGCAGTTCGTGAAGAGAAATCAAACACGAGGAAATACTGCATAAATCTGTGCAACAAGAGGTCAACATAAAATGATGATGATCCATCGCATCCCAAACAACAATGGTCTAAACGCTTTCGCAAATCCAATAATTCCTTCAGTGCTTGCTGTTGTGTTTTCATTATAATAGATGTATTGATATTGTGGAGTATTAGGTAGTACTATTTGATGTTAGTACTAGAATTGGGTTGTTTAGTTTTAACATAATCTAGCTTTGTTGCAGTGGCGGACCTAGAAAAAAATCTTTATGTCCGCACATTTAGTGGTGTTGCCCCCCGATTTTTTTTTTGTAAAGACAGTTTAGATTAACGCTTTATATACAAGGTTATGAACTCGCTCATAATCTAGTTGCTTCCATAACAAGCTGCCTGCAATAGTTTGACCATTCATTTCCTCCCTAAATCATACCAATCCTCCAAAACAAATATTAGAATATACTCTAGTACATCCATACATCATCATTCTATTTTATAATGGTGAATAAAAAAGTCAACACTACATGTACAGAAGGCAAGCGAAATCACAGTGAAGGCTTCGTCTCTAGAGATTAACTTATTTGAGAATGTCAGACCTGCAATCAATCCTCTCTTTTTAGAAAAATGAAAAAGGAAACAAAGGATGAAGAGAGCATGTGAATGGGTATGTGGCAGGGGAGAAAGAATAAATTTTCTCTCTAATCAATTTGTATTGCTACGTTGTTTTAATCATCTATGTACGTTGCTACGTTACTAACTAATATAAGAGTAAATACTCTTTTTGGCCCCTTACAAAAAATTCGGCCCTTACAAAAAAAATTTAGTGACCTGGTAGTGGACACAGTTTAGTCCTTTTGAGCAACTAATGTGGGTCTTTTTTGAATTTGTGAGGGATCACGATTTTAACTAAATCGATCCACTTTGAATTTCTTAGGAACCTCAAGACTAACTTTTTTTATAAGGAACTAAAGTGGGGACCGTATTTTTTGTTAAGGACTTAACGGGGTATTTACTCCTAATATAAATATTGAACCAAGAGACAAATAAGAACCTGCAACAGAGAAAAAGAAAGAAAGAAAGAAAGAAAAACTAAAATCTTATGTCCGCACTTGCGGACATGTGCGCCTTGCGTCCGCCTCTGCTTTGTTGTATAAAGGTTTTTATTTTTATTTTTAATGTTATTTTAAGAGTAAATACCCTTTTGGGTCCTAATAAAAAACACGGTCCCCACTTTAGTTCCTTACAAAAATAAATTAGTCAGTTAGTCCTTAACAAATTCAAAGTGGACCCATTTTAGTCATTTTGAAGAACTAATATGGGTCTTTTTTGAATTAGTGAGGGACCACGATTTCAACTATATGAGTCCAGTTTGAATTTGTTAGGGACTAACTGACTAATTTATTTTTGTAAAAGACTAAAATGGGGACCGTGTTTTTTGTAAGAGACCAAAAAAGATATTTATTCTTATTTTAAAGTTTAAAAACTTTTGCTCACTCGAGTGAAGTGATGAATTGCCAATAATTTCCTTCTTTGTTAAGCCAGAAAGGCCTTGAATGTTAATCTGTGAAAGAATGTGGTGATGTTATTGAGTAGTGAGAATTTAGAGTTGAATTGTGCATATCTTAGGAATTTTGCACTATGCTGCTATTGGGTGACCTTTAAAACAAGATTAACATGATAATGTAGAAAATGAAAATTGAAGGTTTTGAAGAAATCTTGTTTAAAGTTTGGATGAGTAAGAATGTAAAAAATGTTTTATGTGTACGATAAATATATATGATTAAATAGTTAAATGAATCGCTAAATGGCAATTAATAATGTAACTTGTGGGAAGAGATTTCTAAGTTACTTGATTGGAGTAGTTTTTTTTGTTGATAAACTTGATTGGAGTAGTTTTATTTATTGGGCATGATTATAATGTTTTTATTTATTTATTACAAATATGTATAAAAGAAAAAAATTAGTGTTATCCTTTTGAGATTGGTGTTTATTTTTTAAAAGATATAAAATTGTGTCATTTTAAATGAGAAAATGACAAAAAATGAAAATCCCAGTAAGAGTGAGAGATTTTTTAATTTAAATTTTAAATAAAAATACTACTTTTAACTAACCATCCTTTAAAAGGATTAACATTTTTCCCTATCCTTTTTCTACCTATAAAAATATATTTTTTATGTTTTTCATAATGTAAAAAGAAAAAACAAAAAATTGATAAAGGTTTAAATTATTTACAATTTGAAACGTCAATTTTCATCATGGATAAATGTTATTAGATCTCGACATAATCATATATAAATGTGAAAATCATGAATTCCTGAAAATTTTAATATCCTGATTCACCTTCTTGATCACTAAATGTTAAACATGAATTTTACAAATAATTTATATTATTATGAATTAAAACTAATTTTTTTTAAATGTACTAAAAAAACTAAAAAATTTAGTTTTGTTAAGAAAAAATATGAAAAAGAATGAAGAAACACCTAAAAACAAAAAAACTAGTTAAAGAATGTTTTGGATGAGCAAATCAGTTGATGTAATTACTAAATACAAAATACATAAAAAATAAAAATATAATGAGTTATTTCTTCGTAGATGAAAAAAGAAAGCCTTAGGAAGAAATAATAGAACTGAGCTCCAAGGGTTTGCTTGAGTCAGGGGTTCAAACTCTGCCTCAAGCAAATTCTTGGAAAAATTTTTGGGACCAGAGGATGTGTCTCCCTCCTCCAATAGAGGGATTAGTCTCATCTTTCCTCCGGTAGCGAAGCTTAATGCACTCGCTGTTTCAATGAGGGGCTAGCCTACAGGGTCGTACCCCAAGGACAAGGTGATCGGAGAAGGTTAAATGGAGATACCTCAAGATTATACAAAAAAAAAAACTAATAAAATTGGACAGCCTAAATCGATAATTGCCACACTCCTTAACAATGTTGTCAAAATGGAGTTTCTACTAAAATTGAAAAGAAATAGTAAAAATGTAAATTGTAGAAAAGACACGAAACGAAAATTTTTTATTACTTAAGGTCAATATATATATATATATATATATATATATATATGTATGTATGCAAAAAAAAATCACATAAGTCACTACTCAAAATTCAATAAATAACTTCATATTTAAAAGATATAAGTCATGTAACTATATAAGACATAAGTCTAAAAATACAAAAGAATAAAGTTTAATAATTCTTAAATAGAAATATAGCATCGCTGTGTGAGAATTTTTTATTTGGAAGGAATGGAAATAGGTTTTTTTTTTTATTAAAAAATGAGGTCGTGGATTAAAAGTTGAGAGGTTCGGTTTTTTGATTTAAGTAAAAACAACAACTTAATTAAGAAAAACCAAAAACTAAAATAGAAACCAATTAAACATAAATAAATTCAGACAAACCAAGCGTGGATAATTATAATTGGAAAATTAGTAGAAGTGTGACTTATTATTCAGACATATCCCTAGAAGTCAAGAAGAACAAGATGCTTAAAAATTTCGCAACTTTGAAAAGTTGAATAAAAAGCAACGCATAAACGGGGGGAGAGAGAGAGAGAGAGATAGAGTTATCATCGTTATCAAATATCAACTTGTCATTAACATTTGACTTCACCACCACTAACCACCGCCACGATGGACGACGAGCCACCGATCTACCGTCTCCCACACGACACACTCCACCAGATCTTCTCCTCTCTCCCTCTCCGCCAAATCATCATATGCCGTTCACTTTCCAAATTCTTCCACCACCTCCTCACCACCCCTTCCTTCCTCCACCTCATCTCCACCACCCACCCTCCCCTCCACCTCCTCGCCCTCCGCCATCCCCACAACCACCACCACCACTCCCTCCACCTCTTCGACCCTGACCTCAACATATGGCTCAACTTCCCCTTAAACTTCCTACCTTTCCGTTCCCCTCTACCCGTTGCCTCATCCCAAGGAATCATCTACCTCTGGGCCGAGTCCAACTCGCCCGAGTCAAACTCGTCCAACTCGCTCAACTCATCCAACTCGCTCAACTCGCCCAACTCGCCAATCACCAAATCACTCCTCGCCTGTAACCCCTTAACTCGCCAATTCCGAGTCCTCCCCCACCTCGGCTCCGCCTGGTCACGCCACGGTTGTGTACTCGTCGACTCGGCAAACCGAGTCATGGTACTCACCGAACTCGCCGCACTCTACTTCTCCGGCGCTGGTAACCACTGCTGGCTAAAATTCTCCTCCAATCTTCCCTCCAAGCCACGCAGCCCTGTCCTTGTCGGCGACTCAGCCTTCGCCCTCTGCGATGTCGGCTCGCAGTGGCGGAGCCAGTGGAAGCTCTTCTCCTGTAACCTGGCTGCGCCGCCGCCTGCCGCGACGGCACAAACATGGTCGCGGCTCGAGCGGCAAGAGTGGGGAGATGTCTTCGACATCATGAAACGGCCGCGGCTTGTGCGCGGCTCAGGTGATCGGATTCTGATGGTTGGCGGTTTGAAGTCGTCGTTCTCGGTGAACTCACCGTGCTCGACTATCCTGATCCTGAGGCTCGATCTTGGCTCGATGGAGTGGGACGAGGCCGGGAGGATGCCGCTGGAGATGTTCCGGTGCTTCCAGGAGTCGAGTAAGTTCAAGGTGTTCGGCGCCGGAGATAGGGTTTGCTTCTCTGCAAAGAGGATCGGGAAATTGGCGCTGTGGGACCGATGTGCCGCTGCGAAAGGAGGAGCGGAGTGGTGCTGGATCGAGAACATTCCGGGCAATGGAGAAGGGCTCCACCGGGGATTTGTCTTCGAAGGGAGGCTCAATGCTTTGCCTTGAGGAATTCACTGATTCTGTTTTGTTTGCTGTTGTGGAGTTCATAATTGGAGTTTGGTAATAACATGGTGTTCATTAAATTTTATGTGAGTAGCACAATTGTGAACTGTGTTGTAGCTGTATCATTAGTTTCTCAATGCAATTTTCAACTGATTTGTAGAATCTTATATTTCAGTACTCTGCACATCAGTAACATTGAATTGCTATATATAAATTCTCGGTTTTTAAGTTGTTGTTTCTTTTCCAGTTCTGTTGTTCTCTATGTAAATCTTTGTAGATTTTGCTTGAATTGAAAGTTGAATCACTGGAATGGAAAACATATGTATCAATCACTAGTCTGTCTGATGAACTACTTGTAATCATGTCCATGTGCATAAGAAATAAATTCTTGTATTGAGCATGAACTGGTAGATGTGTAGTGTAGGTTGCTTGTAGTTTCAATCACTGTAAGGCCATTGGATTTTACTTTGGGTTTCTGCAGAAAAATGTTGATGGGGTGCGGATCTGATACCTGATCCATAGGTAATCCAATCATGGAAGAGAAGAGGTGAGTTTTTGTAAGAGGAAAGGTATGTATGGCTAGACCTGATAAGCTCAATTTAATGTAGATTTTCAAACGTTTGCAATTTTATGTGATAATCAAATGAATTTAGCATGACCCCTTTGTGCTTGTGAAAGTTACTTTGTATAAGCTGTTGAGCACATTGCCTCTGACCTTTCAAGTTAACTATGAATTTGATTTCTTTATCATGTCATTTTGAATTCAGAATAGCATAACCTTTGATGTGATTCTTCTATTTGTTGATTCTTGTGTAGACTGACCTAATTACCCAAATAAAGATCAAGCTTTCCACCACTCCTTCCAACCCCATGTTTTAAACTACAAATTCTACAATTATTTCCAAGCCTACAATGGAATTAGGTTATATAGCTTCCCGTAGCCCGTAGGCAATTTATTGTTCTCTTTACTTTTTTCACATTTACTATTGCCAAAGTAAAAATGATTGCCCCCAGTAATAGCTCAATGATAGGACTAGATTCGTGTCATGAACAATTTTTTCTTTCAAGTATTAGACACCAAGAGTTTTCAGCTCCTATACACTAGAAGTTTGCAATTAAGATACAGAGCTTATTTCTGCATCTCCTGAACTTCAGCACAAAATATTTAAAGTTTTGGCATGAAGATATAGAAGAATCAGCGAAAGCATTTGATGGATCTATAGAAAAATGAAATTGGAATCAATTTGATCTTTGTGGTTACATGTTTTCATGTGTGATGTATATGAATATGACAGAGATTAGCTGTTGTAATCATGTGATGAAGTAGAGAGCGGAAAAAATAATATAGTTTCCTAATTTTCTTTGAACTAATGTGTTTCTCTTCAAGTTTACTTCTTCAGACTTCAACGGTGAAGTTGAATATGAAGAGTAAACATTCCTAGCAGTAGAGGCAAGAATTGGGTTCAGCTTCTTTGAGAATCTGGGTATAAGCTGCTATGATATATAGAGAAACTTCAACTATAGTTAGTCTTTAACACGAGTTAATAAGATGCTATGCCTTGAACCATGTCCTGAACTTATATTGTGTTACTGAGTAGGCAAGGATCTTTTCTTCATTACATTCACACTGCGGCCCGGTACTTATTTCTGCTTCCATATTGATAACCTTGAAGTTGTAACACTATTTGTGGATTTATCTGAATATAAATGAAAAATGTTAAAAAAAATGAAAAAGAAAAAGAAGGGAATATTTTGGTAAATGTGGATAACAGATGGATGTTCTATTTGTTATGAACATATGAAATAGCTGTAGTATGCTTTTTAAAAGTTAAATTTTTTGGGTCTGATCTCATTCAATTTTATTTTTTCACCCTTAAACTGTCAGAAAAAATAACTGTGAAAGAGACACCCTAAAAGTTGAGGGAAAGAATGGTGTATCAAATTGTATCTACACCATTACAATTTTCTTCAAATTTATATCTGGATGTTCAGGTCTGAGCGTTTAACACTCCTTCTATGTTTGTTATCTGGGTCTATTGCTGAAGGAATATCTGGAAAATACATTGTTACCCCATCATTATTGACCTAAAAGCCAAAATTCAGTGAAATGTTCAAGAACAAATACCTTCTTTTTCTTTTCTTTTCTTTTCTTTATTCTTTTTTCTTTCAAATAAAAGAAAAAGGTAGACGGGAGTTTACAGCCATGCACCTATGAGGATGCAGGGAGCCAGATCTGGCATATAGAGGGAAATCAGAGCATCTTCCCCCTACCGCGCCCCCTTTCCCCTCAAAAAATGGCTTGGACTATTCTGAATCCGACTAGCAGCATCTGATTAAGATGAGTGAAGTCATCATTGGTTTTGTGTTGTGTGGGTGTTATGTACCAAGGTCTTCGCGTTTAGTCCAGGCGCATAAACACTTCCAAAAGTGACTTGGGGAGATGTTAATCACATCGTCATTAGCATTTACTAGGTTCCATTAATAAAGGATTAGACTGGTATCAATTAGTCTTGATTAGTATCACTTAGCATTATATTGCCTTTACCATTTTAGCATTTCAAATCCTTGTTATAAAGGCCATAATTGTTGTATGGAATAAACATTGAAGAAATTACTCCCTGTTGAGATATATAGTCCCACATTGGTTGTATGTGCAACTAATGTGGAGTTTATAAGACCTTGGGCATTCCCACCCTTTGAGCTAGCTTTTGAATTTCCAACTAATAAGAGAGTTGCCCAAGAAGACACAGAAACCAGAAACAGATTTACGAGTATCCGGGCATGAAGCCCAATCTGAATCAGAGAAAGCATTGAATTGCAGCTTGGAAGAGGAAGAGAATAATATCCCTTGACCAGGAGTACCTTTCAAGTAGCCAAGCACTCGGTGAACAACATGTAAATGTGGAACTCGAGGATTGGCCATAAATTGGCTAAGGTGGTTAACCGCATAGCAAATATCAGGCCTAGTGATAGTTAAGTAAATCAACCTCCCAATCAAACGTCTGTACTGTGTTGGATCAGGAAGAGGGTCACCTGTGGTTGAAGATAAGTGAAGGTTGGGTTCCATAGGAGTTGATTTTGGCTTACAGCCAAGAAGGCCAGCATCATATAGGATTTGCAAAGTGTACTGTCGTTGACAAATGGATATTCCAGCAGAAGAACGAGCAACTTCAATGCCCAAAAAAATATTTTAAAGAACCTAAATTCTTCAACTTAAATTTGCTGTTCAGAGAAGCAGTGAGATGATGAATCTGATCAATATTGTTAGATGCTACCAAAATGTCATCAACATATATTAAGACAACCAGAAAGGAGGTACCCGAATGCTTGATACACATAGAATGGTCAGATTGAGAGTGAGAAAAACCAAGTAATAAAAGAGTAGAGGAAAGTTTAGCAAACCATTGACGAGAAGCCTGTTTGAGGCCATATAATGATTTGTGTAGTTTGCAAACTGCATTGGCTGGTAGGGACTCCCCCTGTTTATGATATCCAGGAGGCAAGCTCATGTAAATGTCCTCAGAGAGCTCTCCATGTAAAAATGCATTGTTGACATCCAATTGAATGAGATGCCAACTGTGAATTGCAGCAAGGGCAAGAAGAAGACGAATGCTGGTGATTTACGCAACAGGAGAAAAGGTCTCAGTAAAATCAAGTCCTTCTTGTTGGGTGAAACCCTTTGCAACCAGACGGGCTTTGTACCGCTCAAGAGAGCCATAAGCATTGTATTTGACGCGATAGACCCACTTACAAGCAACAGGCTGTTTACCTTCAGGCAGTGAAACAATAGACCAGGTATTATTGTGTTCAAGAGCAGATATTTCAGAATCCATAGCAGCAGTCCATTCAGGTAGCTGAGAAGCAGTAGCATAGGATGATGGTTCAAAATGTGATGGAAAGGTATTGATGAAGGCAGAATAGGAAGGAGATAAGCGGCTGGATGATAAATGCGAGGAGATAGGATGGGCAGCAGATGAGGAGCAAACATAATCCGATAGATGGATAGGAGACTTCTTTATTCGAGATGGTTTGGTAGTGGTGTGGTCAGGAGCTTCAGCAGTAAGGGTTGGAGTTGGTGGAAGAGATAAAGAAGTTAAAGGAGAAGAAAAAGGATCATAAGTCACAAAAGGAAAAATAGACTCATGGAACACAACATCCCTTGAAATAATGACACGGTTGGTGTGGAGGTCAAGAAGCTTATAAGCTTTATAACCAGGAGGGTAGCCCAGAAAGACAGCAGGACTAGATCGTGGGGAAAATTTGTGCCTAACACGAGAAAGTGTGGAATAATAGCACAAGCAGCCAAACACACG
The DNA here is from genome assembly GCF_033153095.1 of Gastrolobium bilobum. Taxonomy (NCBI): domain Eukaryota; kingdom Viridiplantae; phylum Streptophyta; class Magnoliopsida; order Fabales; family Fabaceae; genus Gastrolobium; species Gastrolobium bilobum. Next base: position 29,307 of record NW_026899667.1, on the reverse strand, counting down.
AAGATGAGAATAAGAGAAAAGAGCTCAAATGGTGTTTGATGATGAAGGAGAGGAGAGGGAATACGATTTATGAGGTAAATGGCAGTCAGCACACAGTCAGACCAATAAGCTAAAGGGATATGGGACTGGAAATGCAGGGCACGGGCAACATTGAGAATGTGTTGATGCTTGCGTTCAACAACATAATTTTGTTGAGGACGCTCAACACATGAGTGGAATAATTGAATTCCTTTTGAGGAGTAAAAATCAGGAATGTTGAATTCGGGTGCATTGTCACACCGAATGGATTTAATTGAAGAAGAATATTGATTGAGCATTAAAGTATAAAAAGATGGAAAAATAGATGAGAATTCAGATTTATTTTTTAAAAAATACACCCATGTAAAACGGGTTGCATCATCAACCAGTGTTAAAAAATACTTGGCACCAGAAACAAAAATGGGGTTAAAAGGGCCCCAAATATCACAATGGATTAAAGAAAAAGCAGTAGGAGATATTTTAGGTTCTAAAATAAATGGTAATCTCTTTTGTTTTGCTAATGGACAAACAGAGCAATGTGAATCAGAAATAACATCTTTGAAATCCAAAGCATTTTTCATTGAATTTAAAATGGATGAAGAAGGATGGCCTAAACGTGAGTGCCAAAGTGTAGATGATGAAATTACAGAAGAACAGAGGGGATGGGGAACATTAAAAAGGGGGAAAAAATTTGAGGAATCAAAAAGATAGAGGTCAACCGTGCGCCTAGCAATCCCAATCGTCCTGTGCGTTGTAGGTTCCTGAAGAACACAAAAAGAACCCGAAAAAAGAGCAATGATGTTAGAGTCCCGTGTGAGAGCACTGACAGAGATGAGGTTCATTTGAAAAGAAGGAACTAATAAGACATGCTGTAAAATAAGGGAAGGGGAAAGAGAGACGTTGCCAATAGAAGAAATTGGAATATGGGAACCATTTGGAAGGGAAACAGTAATAGAAGCAGAAGGGAAAAATGAATTTGATAGAAGAGAGGGAAGGTAGGTGACAAGGTGAGTAGCACCAGTGTCAAGTACCCAGCTAGAAGAAGGAAGAAATGAGGAGTGTTTACCGCTGAAGCTCGCGATCATAGGGTTGGTAGGGTTGGTAGCTGACGGTGAGTAGTTGGTGATTGTCGGTGAGGGGTAGCAATCAGATGAGGATGCACTGTCGGTGGTGGTAGGTTGTTGATTGATAAGGGAGAGTAAGTGAGCGTACTGGTTAGGTGAGATAGATGGGGGAATTGTCTGAGAGGATGCCATATGGACATGGGCTTGAGGGAATGGCTGGCCCATTGAAGGTTTGGGTTGATAGTTGGGATTTGGGCTCCTGGGCTTGTAGCCAGGAGGAAACCCATGCAATCTGAAACACTTTTCACGCGTATGACCCAGCTGCTGACAATGAGAGCAAAAGAGGCGTGGTCGTCGTTGGTTGTTAATGGCGGCAGTGATGTGAGAAGATGCCGGAACAGTTGCAGCAGGAGTACCAGTTACAGAATTCGCCAGAGGAGTGTCAAGAGGATGAACAAAAGAGGTGGAGATTTGACGTTGTCGCTCCTCCTGTATAACCAACAAGAAGACACGAGACAGCGGGGGTAGAGGCTCCATCAACAAAATCTGAGCACGAATTGAAGAGAAAGAATCATTCAACCCCATTAAGAACTGCATTGCAGAGTGAACAAGAGAAATCGGGAGCATAATCACTCAACTCATCCCAAGGTTCTTTACATGGTATCAGAGCCTCGCCGCCCCCCACTTTCTTTTGTGGTGTTTCTTAGCACAGGTAGGCTGGGCCTGTTGCATTGTCCACTCTTCAAGCCCAATGGGCTCTCGTGTGAGGGGGTGTGTTGAGATATATAGTCCCACATTGGTTGTATGTGCAACTAATGTGGAGTTTATAAGACCTTGGGCACTCCCACCCTTTGAGCTAGCTTTTGGGGTGGTGTATCCAAGATTCTTTACACTCCCTTCCGATCATTCTTCCCCCCCCCCCCCCCCCCCCAATCCTCTGTCATTTCTCTACAATTCTGCCCATTCTGGAATTACTCTTAATAGTGTATGTGTGTGTAAAGTGTGATTTGAGTTTGAGATATAACTGTTTGGTATTTGAATGTTTGATAGGATTTTGGTCTCACGCCATTGTTGTTTTAGGAATAACCAACAATTATGTCCTACTTCACGATATGGGACTTGGAGTCCCAAATCAGAAGCATAAGGGTCTAGTGAGATTTATATGGACTTTGACCTCTTCTACCTCATGGGCTAGCTTTTGGGGTGAGGCTCTCCCAAGGTTTGTATCAATTGGTATCAGAGTCTTCCACTATATCTCCCAGTTGCATTCTAGCGGCACGGCTGGTGACGTGCAGTGTTCACCCATGGCTAATAAAAGACTAGCGCAAAGCCAGCCCCTATGGGCATCCGTGCTGCAGAGCGTGATGGAATATTACAATCCTACTCCATGGTATGGGATTTGGAGTCCCACATCAGAAACATTTAAGGGTTTGGTGTGGGATTCATATGTGAACTTTAGGCTCTCTTACCTCATCGGCTAGTTTATAGGGTGAGGTTCTCTCAAGATTCGTGTCAGTTTCCTATATGTGGAATAAACTTCTGCATTCCATTCTTTCATTTGTTGCCTATTCCGTTGAATTGGTATCTGAGTAAGCTCTGGCATGTAGAAACATAAATCATGTGCTTATCTATGCTTACAGCCTCGGAAGAAGTTTGATTCTTAATAATTCCATAACACAGAACTGGTTAGATGGTATTATACTTGATGGTTGCTAAATCACGTTGGGTCCTTCGCATCCAAGTTTACTTATTGGGTTGAGCTAAGATTTCCATGAATTCTTAGAAGATCTGGCCTTAGTCCCACGTAGCTTGCTGATGGGTTCTTCAACTTAAATGCGCTGAGTATGGAGAAAGGTGCTTAGCCCTTAGGTTTTGGTCACTGATTTGGTGATGGTAAACAAGTTTCCAAGTTAGATTACTGTAACATGAAAGTCACATTTTTAGCAGCTTTAACAGTTTGTCATGAAACTGTCAAAACAGGGGGCAGCAGTGTCAAAATTGTCATCTTTATTCTATATTTCCCTTTAAGTAATTCAAGTTATTCTTTCAATATGGCATAGGCTCAAGTTTTATGTCATCAATCTGGGAATCTAGCTGTATAATAGCTAGTTACCCATAAACTAGCTATCATAGCAATGTTTCGTAGTTGAGGGGTAAGGGAGAAGATCAGGAACATAAGCTGGAAGCGGAAGGTTACTAGTAAGAGGATCTACTCATACTCCTTAGAAGCAACTTCCTAACTAAACTAGCATCCATGGCTGGATGGCTACTGGTACTTATTTCATAACTAGAGTGCAGATTGCTACCTTTCATCTTGCCAACTTTACGGTTTATTTTGTTAGCTATGCATATCATAGAAAATAAGGTAGAGAATCATGATACCGTAATCACTGATAACTATTATAAGTAAAGAACTCTATGAAAGGACATCATTTTTTGATATAGTGAGGGAAACGGATGTTTGTACAATTTCGTAAGGAGTTGATTTAGAATTTGAGCTGTTAGGAAAAAAGTAGGACCCAATTATTATGTAGTAGCTTAACAAGAATATAGTGAAGATATTGTAAGGAATTTTCACTGATTAGTGAAGATAATGTCAGGAATTTTCACTGATCACAGACCATGACTAATGCACCAAGGCATCTTTTCAGAATGAAGTTCCAGAGTTCTTGAAATTATATTCTGTTTCCATATCTTAGTTCCAAAATTTAAGCCTATTAGTATATTGACCATTTGGTCCTAGTCTACTTGAGTTGGTATTTCTGTTTGCGGGAATAAAAATCTTTTATGTTTATAACATTAATAGTTTCTAAATACGTTTATCTGAACTGAATTTGGCCATACCATTCTATTATGCGTATTCTATTACGTTCAGTCAAATTTGGCAGTTTAGAAACAACACAAACAAGGATGTTGCTTGTCTTTTCTTTTATGATGATTCTTGCAAATATCTGGAACATGCACAGGGATTCAATTGAATAAATTGATTTGTTTTATTGTACTGTATAGAAGACGTGATTTCCCTGGAATTACGCCACTCTCACAAACCTTTATTGTGAGTAGATTGTTTGCAAAGGTTTGAGAAAATAGCATTACTCATTTACTGCCATTCATTACGTGTTCGGTAACTTTAATGTCGGAAGCAAACAATTCATTCAAATGTTGGATTTTTTTGTGATGGATGAAAAAATAAAATATCAAAGTTATAAGTCTTGTTAAGAATAATAAGATGGATTAACTATTAGCCCTAATAATTTATTATTTAACATTAATATCAACAATACTTTTATTTCAAATTGAGATTATAGTAGATGAACCTTTAATATTTATTATTATTATGTAAATATTATTTTATATATAATAATAATAATAATAAAATAATTAAAATTTAGGGATGGCCGACCTCGGTCCGTCCCTGCCTATAAAAGATGAAATAAGAAAATCATAGTAAAAATATTCATATTTTGACAAAAATGAAAAGATCTGTATAATTTATATTATTTGTTTTAAATTTTAATGAAAATGCAGAGCTAAGAACTAATTCAATTTTGTCCCACAGGACAAGGATTATACAACTAATTAAATGTGAGTAGATTATCATTATTAGGATGGTTGGTAATTCTAATCATTAGTTTACAATTTGACTTTATTAAGACTAATCGAATTCAAATTAAAAGAGTTAAATAATGAATGATAACCAAAAGAATATTAAACAAAAAATTAATAACCAAATTAAAATACTAAATAAAGACCGTGAACAAAATACCAAAGGTTCTTCACTGACCGGTGAGGGTTCGATTTCCCTAATTTCAGTTAATATATATTTTAGATTTATTCTAATTCAGTTCTGTTACAACTAATAACAAACCAGCTCATCTAAGTTAATTGAGATTTAATTCCTTGACATTCTAACTATTCATTTAAATTATTACACATTATAACTTATAAAAAATAAATTTAATCGACTAATTAGAACAAATAAATACATCAATAGAAAGTAAATGATATCGATTTCAACAAAGACAAATGCAAATCAACAAACCCAAAATTGTTTCTCCATGAACAAAATTACATAACTAATTAAAAACTAAATATACACATATTGAGTGACTAGAGAAACATATAAACCCAACTTCAAATCAAACCAACCAAATTTAAAGTATTATAGTTTTTTATTTTTTTTAAATTTCTCCACCAGTTCATCGATTGATCAGTTAATGCAGTCAAGTTGGGTGGACCATAGGAGCCACAGAGTTCTTCCTATCAAGTTTTTAGTACAGCTTTATATCAAATTTTCTCTACCAATTTTTAATAGTTTTAATAATACTTAATAGTAAGTAAGTAGGGAAAAATGTTTCTGCAGTTATCAAAACGATGTCGTTTTGGTATTAAAATCTTAAAAAATTATAAATATAAAAACTATTATAACCCTGAAATAAATTAAAATTACAAAAACTCTATGATTTTCGCTTCAAAACGACGTCGTATTGAGCTTATTGCAGATAATTTATCTGCAGTAACTGCAGAAAAAGCAAACCTAGTAAGTATTATATGTTTATGTTTTTAGAAAGAAAGAAAAAACTAGAGAAAGAGAATAACAAAGCAACGCTAATTGCTTATCAATATGTTGTTCATAAATAGACAAAGCTGTTTCTTTATCATCTCTAGTTAGATGCAATACAACAAAGGATTAATTATGTTATCTTTTTGAAAATTATCGAGGGCTAACTAGCATCAAAGAAATAGGTTTTTTTTTTTGGCATATATTTGCTTACAACTGTTATTTAATTTTATTTTTTAATATCTTAATTTTTTAATATATTTTTTTTACTTATTTTGCTATATTTTTAAAAGAAAAAAAAAACATATCAAATCTAACTTAAACCGAATAATAACAAACCACGAGCACAAGAAGGTCTACTTCAGCACACAAGCAAAATTTTCAAACCCCTGCCTGAAATGAAATTGAACTTAAATTCACTCAAGAAAATATATAATTTTTTTTTTAGCCCAAAACGATGACCTAACCTCTTATCAGAAGAAAAAGTGTCAATCTGAAACTAAAAAAACATCTAGGCCAAGAATTTAAACGAGGAAACAAAAGACCTATTACATAAATATTGAAATTTAAACCCACATAACAAAAAAAAATTAAAAAATAAATCTCAACCCAAACTCTCCATTGCAATTATAATAGAAATATACTAATAATAATATTTAGAAAAAAATGAGAAAACTTTTATTTCTGTTTATCATAAGAGAAAAGGAAGTTGCCAATCTAATAAAAATTAAATTATGAAGAGTTTACCAAAAAAAATAAATTAAATTATGAAGAAAAATAGCGCTCTCGAAGCTAATTAAATATTTAAACCGTGAATTTAAATGAGGAAACAAATCACTTAACAAATTGAAATTGAAATTTGTCCTACAAAAAACAAAAACAAAAAACTAAATAAATCTTACCTTAAACTCTCGATTATAATTATAAAAAAAAATGAATAAACAATAGTTAGAAAAAAAAAAAACGTAATGCATTAATTGCTGAGTATAGTTTCCAAAGCCGAAAATCTCATTAGTATTTGTACAAGCGGCCATTGCAACTCTTCTTTTTATCTTGGCAGGCTTATTTTCTCTGAAACCTTCAAAGATGATGGTAAAGAAGCATCGTTCTATTACAAAAAAAAAAGAAAAAAAAAAGAAGCATCGTTCGTTTCTTTGGAACCTTCAAAGTTGTAAAGAAGTATCAAGCTTATGTTTCTTTGGAATCTTAAGAGAAGAAGTGTCGTTTTGAAGATGATCATACCAGTCTAATATGAATTGGGCTAAATCACATACGGTTGAAAGTTGAAGACTTTGGGCTGTGGACAATATTCCGTGGGCTGATGATGATCAATGTGTAGGTAATGGTTGGTGTATACCTCAGGCGCAATGGAGATGACTGGGGGTAACTGTAAAGACGCTCTGATGCTCAAGTCAGTATCAATGCTAGGTTTATATTATATTTTTTGGGAATCAAATTATCATACTTGGGCTTGTACCCTTCATATATAAAACAAGTCTTATGCCACCTTTGGTAGGTGGCATGTCTTCTTATTGGTTGTTATGAGCTGCAGACTTATCTGTCTCAACTGGTGCCTTTCTGGTTATAGATCTATATATTTGTCTATCTTCTTAGAGTGGTGGCAAGCTGGAGCTGTCTCTCGTGCGTTGGTCTGTATGTGCAGTGGACCTTAGCTGGTTATAGGATCCTTCCTTAGCTTTTAAGTCACATAAGGTTGTTCTGCGCAATGAGGCTATTGCACTTCTTGGTTCTTCTATGCAATGCATGTGTCATGCGTTATGGGGCCTGTGTACTGCTTGGGCCCTTTCTCGACCTTAACCCTGGTGGGCCTATGTATTTATCCAGATCAGTGGCCCCCCAGCTCATAGCTTTGTACTTGTAAGTATAAGATGTGAGATATTGGAGTTTGTATCTCGCGTAAACCCTTTATCTGCTATCTGTTCTCGCGCTATCGTTCATATCCCGCACTTAATGATATCTTATAATGAAAACATCATCACTAACCTACCGATAAGAAACGGTTGATTAGACCTTAACTGTCATAAGCATTAAATGTTATCGCAATTACGTGGGTTTTTTAACTGCCAACGTGGGGTGATTTTAACTTTAACCTTTTTAACTTCTTCACATGTGCCCCCCTTTTTCCGTTTCAATTGATGCATTTTACCTAAATATCCCTCGGTGATTTTTCATATTTGTACCGTGCTTTCTTTGTGGAGGGAAAAACACTTCAGCAAAACGAAAAATACTCATCTCTTTCGCCGAGTGTGTTTCTTCAGTATCCTGACTGTGAATCCCCTTCAGTGACACGTCTTGCTGCCATCTTTTCACCGAAAGTATAAATCTCAGGTATGTATCTTCTCCTTCTCTTCATCTTTTAAGAATTTGTTCAATCTTCCTCGAACCTTTCTGTTTCACCGAATTTTTACACGGCGATTCATTTCTCCTCGTTTAGTTACTTAGTTTCTCTTAGAATATGTCTGACAAACACCAATTTTTGGACTTTTTTAGAATGGTCGAGAGGTCTGACTCTACCAGCCCCCCTCCAAGAACTTTCCTCAAGTCTAGATCCCTAAGAACTAGAGAATGGTGGTTGACGGGCAAGAGTATTTCTCCTTGGGAGAAAGCAAAACTTGAGGGAAGTTTCCCTCCGACACTTCGAGGATACGAAAGAGGATCCTCATCCTAGAAACCAAAATGCAAGATATCCAAAACTTTGTCTCAACAAAGTTCATCCCTTTTTTCTACAATAAAAGTCTCTGTGCCAAACAAAGTTGCCAACCCTATTTGTATATCGAGCGATTCCAGTCCTAGTCCTGTGTTGAATCCGCGCGATCCTGTAGGTATTAATCTCCTAGGTTCGGAAGATTCTTCGCATTTGAGATCATCAGATTCAAAGGCATTAATCCCTCGCCTATTGCGCATAATGACCCTGCAGAATATAGAAGCCCAAGCCCACTTCCACGAAGTGTTGTCTACCCTGCGGGATATCCTTATAAGAAACAAAAATTTGAAGAGAAAATCAATCCCTCATATTTTAGTTCCTCTTCTTCTTCTGACTCCACTAATTCCTCCTCTTTTGACGTAGATCTTATTTCACCAAAAATCAGAGAAATCATGGCTAAGCACAATGCTGCTGGAGAAAAGAAGAAAAAACGTCAAGACCAAGATGTTGCTGGGGCAAGTATGTATGGTTTTCGCAACGCTGATTGTTTGGAATGAGTGTCTGAAATCGTGCGAGATATTGTATCTTATTACAGTTCACCATGGGAACTTGAAGAATTAAATGCTGCCATCCACCTGACGCAGAACAAAGCTGAGGATGATAGGTGGGAATTGTCTGTAGTACCCAAGGAAGAACATGTATGCTCATCCCGCGCCAGTGATTCTTCAAAATATTTCCTTATGATGTACAACTATTATTTCCTAACCCTTGGAGTGCATCTGCCCTTTTCTCTTTTCGTAATAAAACTATTTGAGCATATTCAAGTGGCACCATCCCGACTTCACCCTAATCCCTGTGGTTTTATCAAAGTCTATGAGATGGTTTGCAAGGCTTACAACTTGTTTCAGTCGCCAGAGTCCTTTTGTGCTTATTTAGCGTATTTGGTTTGCGCAAAAGTTGGGTCTCTTTTAGAGGGAATACGAAATTCAAGTTCTGTGATTCGTACCAAAGAAGGATACATAGTTGGACCACAGAATTCTTCAAAATCTATCCCGCGAGAGATTGTCACCCGTTTATTCTAAGGGAAGAAGACAATTCTCCCCTGTTTCCCCTCTACTGGACCAGATATCTCGCGGATGAGTATAAGTTGAACATTTCCTTTTCGGACTTAAATGATTATGAACAGAAGACAGTCACTACCCTGTGTAATATTGCGCGAGAGGCATCAGACACGGGTTTATTGAGTGCTTTCACTATCTTGAACGAATACACAGAGGAAGATATTAAAATCTTCTTCGGTAAATGCTTCGTTGATTCCTTGCATACTTAAGTACTTTGTCTGCATGCATATTTATTTGTTGATCTAATATTTTATTGTTGTTATTTGTCAGATAGCGAGATGTCTGCCAAGTTGAAGACTCTAGAGGCTTTGGCTACAAGAAAAGCAAGGGGTAACGCGAGCCCTGCCGGTGCCAACGCGCCCACATCAGATACTCGTGCATCACCTTCAGGTGCATAATCAAGTCATGGCGCAACGCTCCTTACTTCAGCTCATCTTCAGACATTCAAATCAGTACCTTCCCCTTAAAGAAGAAGAAAGAAATCACCCAATCGTCAATAGGCAATAAGAGAAAAACCAGAGAATCCAACCCTTCCTTCCAAGATTCAACCTATTAGGGAGGTGAATGGAACGTGGAGGATTGTTTATATACTAAGGGCAAAGAAATTGGCCCTTTAATTGAAAAGGCTGAAATAGGTGACTGGGAAAGAGAGGTAGCTAAGATAAACATGGCGAACCAACGCTTAATGTCGCTAACAAGTATTCATAGTACTTTGCTTGATCTATATAAGATTTCCTTCTTATGACAACTTTTTTTTTGCTAACCCCCTTTCTTCTTGGAATTGTGTATTCTATTTTCTAGGTACGGTTGCCTTCTTCAAAGAGCGCATAGAGATGCTGTAGAATGAGAAGACCAACCTGCGTGCTGAATATGAACAAGCCAAAAAGGTGGCTGAAGATGAAAAGGCTAACATGTCACAAGAGCTGAAGGAATTAAAGGCTAGTAATACTACATTGAAAACACAAAAGACTGGCTTGTCAAACCAAGTGAAGGACCTAATGGCAACCATTGGGTCCTTAGAGGAATAGAAGACAAATCTGAGTTTTAAGGTGGCGAGATATCAAGCCCTGTTTGAAAATGAGGTTGTCGGCACTTACGAGAATATCCTTGAGCAGGTGTGCCTTTTTAATCCAATGGCAAAGCTGGAGAATGTTCACTATCTTCATTTTATGAAGAATGGACAGTTGATGAAGTTAAATGACTAGCAAGAGAAGGAGCCAGTGGATTTAGTAAGTGCAATGGACACCGAGACTCCTGCTCAGCCAACTGTGCCACAAAATACAACAGAAACCAAACTGATGTGGTAGATGGGCCTCGTGATATGTCCATCCAAACGATTTAGGACCTCCTCTCTTTTATTTGTGTTTGTACTATTGATGTATTATTTAAGACAATTATCACATGGTCTGTTCCATGTCAATCCAAACTATTGGATTTTGTGCTGGATAATGAATGTCTTTATAATTTGTCTTCAATTCTTGATGTGTTTTCATGTTCTTTTTGTTAAATTGTAATATCATTTTCATAGGTTGCCTGATGTGAATTTGAGCCTCCTAATCTGGACGCTCTAAGCTTTTAAATATGAGTGCGCATTTATGTGGCGCTATGTTGTGTACTTTGCTAGTGCTTGAAAGTTTGCACAACAAAATTTTGTATATAGTTAAAATTCATACAATTGCATACCTTATTGTGCATGTTTTCTTGGTTTGACACCACTTGAATAATTTGGGATGCCACTTTATCTTGTGTGTTTCCTTCGCGTAATAGAAGTGCAAACCAACGAAGTCTTTGATCTTTTTCTCTCTGTGCACTTCTTTTGACATTCTGTGGACGTCTTCTTTCTTCCTAATTCGCGCCATGGAAGTTTTAACTATTTAAAGTTTTACCTTCATTTTTCTTTCGCAATGGAAGTTTTAACCAATTAAGGTTTTACCCTCATGTTTCTTTTTCTTTTTCTGAAGTGGAGGTTTTAATCAGTTAAGGTTTTACCTTCCTTTTTCTTTCGCAATGGAAGTTTTAACCAGTTAAGGTTTTACCCTCATGTTTCTTCTTCTTTTTCTGAAGTGGAAGTTTTAACCAGTTAAGGTTTTACTCTCATGTTTCTTCTTCTTTTTCTGAAGTGGAATTTTTAATCAGTTAAGGTTTTACCTTCCTTATTTACGCGATGGAAGTTTTAACCAGCTAAGATTTTACCTTCCTTTTTTGTGCGCGTGTTTGGATCTTACAATTCATGGCCTAACAAACCTGTAAACTTTATTGGAAAATGATAATGATAGAAATGATGAACCGCATATCATACAATATATGTCGCAAATCAAAAACATTTAACTATAAAATAACTTAAGTTTATCTGCGTTCCAAGTTCGTGGGATTACAAGTCCAGACAACGTCTCAATGATGTATGCTCCCTTCTCGGTTTTTCCTTTGATGCGATAAGGGCCTTCCTAGTTAGCCGCTAATTTTCCTTGCCATGTGTTCTTGTTACCAATATCAGCCTTTCTAAGGACTAAATCTTCAATTTTGAAGCTTCTCTTGATAACTTTCAAATTGTATAGCGCTGCAATTCTCCGTTACAAAGCGAATTCTTTTATGGGAAATTTCGTGCATCTCACCAACTGTAAATAAATTTTGTAATAATGCGTGAGAATTGTTGTCTTGATTTGCATATAACTCTCTCCAAGATGGTTCTCATATTTCACCGGTGATTGAATGGGGAGTGGTTCAATAACCCCATAGTAAATAATCAACATGTTTTGGCCAATCTCCCTTTGCTGCTTCCAACCTTTTTTCGAGTCCTCATTTTAAAACTCTATTCACAGCTTCAACCAATCCATCAATTTGTGGGTGTTCAACGGAAGTGTACCTGTATTTAATCTGCAAATCCTGAAGGATCTGATTGAACTTTTTGTCTACAAATTGCATTCCATTATCAATAATGCTGGTGTGAGGAACTCCAAATCTACATACTTTCTTGCGGTAGAAGAATCTTCGGATCTTATTAGCAGAAATATTTGTTAATGGCTCAGCTATAATCCATTTAGTAAAATAATCAATTGTCACTACCAACCATTGGACTCCCCCTACCGCAACTGGGAATGGTCCCAATAAATCCATACCCCCTTGATAAAAAGGCCATGGAGATAACAAAGAAGATAACTCCTCTGGGGGAGCGTGATGTATGTCTGCATGTTCTTGACATTTTAAACATTAACACACATGTCTATTTGAGTCTTCCTCTATTGTAGGCCAGAAATATCCTGCGCGAAGTAACTTTCGGGATAAGGATTTTCCTCCCATATGGTGACCACTCACGCCTTCAAGAACCTCTGCAATAACATATTCCGCTTGTTGTGGGTTTAGACATTTTAGAATTGAGGAAGAAAACCCTTTCCTATACAATTGATCGTTGACAATGGTATAAAATGAAGCATTCCTTACTAGCTTTTTAGCCAAATTTGAATTAGGTGGAGTCTCCCCTTTAAGTAGGTAGTTCCATACGGGGGTCATCCAATCTAATTCTGTTTCTGGATTTGGCTCTTCATCATGAATCATAGGATCCACGCAATGAGATGGCTTGGCCTTACGTTTAGTGACAAATAATACTATGCTTGGATTGGGTACACTTTGCTGGATCACGGATCTATTATTGCCAAGACCTTTCGTACTAGCCAGCTTTGATAAAATATCTGCCCTAGCATTTTTCTCACGTGGAATGTGATCAAATTTAACATTTTCAAAGTCCACTAGTGATAAACGTACCTTATCCTAGTATTTAGCCAGCAGGACCTCCTTTGCTTGGTATGTTCCTTGAACTTACGTAACCGCCAACTGAGAATCGCTCTTAACGATCAATCTTGTTGCTCCTAAGTCTTTAGCCATTGCTAATCCTTCTAAGACTGCCTCATATTCTGCTTGATTGTTGGAAGCTTTAAATCCAAATTGAATGGAATGTTCCACAGCAACTCCTTAAGGACTTTCAACAATAACACCAGCCCCACTCCCTTTAAGATTAGAGGATCCATAAACGAAAATCGTCCAATCACCCTTTGAATCCGCAGCTTCAGAGTGTGTCATTTCAACAAGAAAGTCAGCTAATATATGTGCTTTAATTGCTTGGCGCGGTTCATAGATGATATCATATTCAGATAATTCAATTGACCAAGTTATCATTCTCCTTGCAAGATCAGGTTTGTGCAGTATCTGTCGGAGAGGTTGATTAGTTCGTACTTTGATTGAATGCCCTTGGAAGTAATGGCGCAACCTGTGAGATGTAATAATAAGTGCAAATGCTACCTTTTCAATCTTTTGGTAACGCAACTCAGGTCCTTGAAGAGATTTGCTGACGAAGTAAATTGGTTGTTGACCATTGGCATCTTCGCACAATAATACAACACTGATATCCTCATTACTGACAGAGAGATAAAGGACTAAAGGTTCATCAAGTTGCGGTTTTACCTAGACTGGAGGATTAGCCAAGTGTTTCTTTATTTCAACAAAACCTGCTTACCCAAAAGTTTAAACATGGGTAAAGACTTTTATGCTGATGCAGGTAAAAATCTAGTCAAAGTAGTTATCCATCCCGTCAATTGTTGTAATTCCTTGACATTCCTTTGCTGGTCATTTCCAGAATTGCTTTATATTTGTCAGGATTAGCTTCAATTCCTCGATGAGTTAACATGAATCCCAAGAATTTTCCAGCTAGAACACCAAAAGCGCATTTAGCTTGATTAAGTCGTAGCTTGTATTTGCGCAATTGTTGAAACACCTGCTCTAAATCATTTGGATGTTGTGGGATTGCAGTGGTCTTAACAATCATGTCATCAATGTAAACTTCCAACATGCGAACAATTTGTTCACTGAACATTTTATTCATCATACGTTTATACGTCACACCTGCATTTTTATGACCAAAATGTATCATATTATAACAATATGTTGCCTTTTCGGTAATAAAAACAGTGGTCTCTTCATCTTGTTTGAACATCGGGATTTGGTTATATCCCGAATATGCATCCATAAATGAAAGAATTTGATACCCTGCCGAATTATCAACTAATTTGTCAATAGTTAGAAGAGGATAAAAATCCTTTGGACAATGCTTATTAAGTTCTATGTAATTTGTACACATTCGCCATTTTCCATTATTCTTTACCAGGAAGACATTGGAAAGCAACGTTGAATATGTTATTTCCCTAATGACTCCAACATCTAACAACTTTGTCACCTCATCATCAACCCCCCCCCCCCTTTTAGGAGAAATGTTGCGATTCTTCTGAGCAACTGGTTTTGCTTGTGGATTGATGATGAGGTGGTGCAAATGAAATCTGGGTCTAATCCTGGAATATCAGCGGTTGTCCGGGCAAACAAATCTTTGTTTTTCAACAACACTGCTATCAATGAATTTTTCTCTTTTTTCGGCATATGTCTACCAATTTTGGTAACATTACCCGGCTGCGAGCCAAGTTGGAGATCTTCTAACTCACCGTCAGGTTGTGGACGAACATTGCACAAATCTACGCGCATGTATAAATCTGCCATGTTGATGGAAGCTTTTCCTTTCATATCTAGACGAATGGCGAATTTGTTATTTACCTTTAAACTGGTATTGTAACAACTATGTGCCGCCTTCTGGTCTCCTATAACAAAAATGATAGCACCAGAAGGATTTCTGAATTTCATCAAGAGATGTGGCATGGAGATAATTGCGCCTAGAGCTCCAATGGTTGGACGTCCCAAAATAACATTATAAGCAGATGCGCAATCAATTACATAAAATCATACCTTAACAGTTTGTCCTATAGGCATAATCCCAAAAGTTACCAACATTTCAATGGTACCTTTAGGTTGTACGCACTCTCCAGAAAAGCCAAGCAAATTCGTACAACCAGGGATTAAATGTTTCTCTGGAATATTCATTGCACGGAAAGCATCCCAAAAAATTATATTAGCAGAACTTCCACTATCAACTAAAATTCTTTTTACCTGGAGGTTTGCCATACAAGCACAAATTACCAATGGATCATCGTGGCCTGGAATGATATCGCTGTAATCATCATCGTCAAAATTAATGCACTCATGATTTTTACGGTACATGGAATTCTGCCCATGGTTACTAACTGTCATGACAGCCTTTAGATGCCTTTTTCACTTAGAACTGGTGTCTCCTCCTCCAATCGTTCTTCCAGCAATAGTGGCTAACACTCCTGCAGCATTATTAGGCAGTTGTGGGGGTCTCTGGTGTACTGCCTGTTGATCGCGCTGTCTATCACGTGGTGGTGCTCCCTCGCGTTTATCATTGCGCTCATATTGCGCATTCTTGTCCTTGTTAAATCTGGGCCAATTATAATCTCCCCTATCCTTATCCCTTCATCTGTCAGGATTCTTATCATTATCAGGGCTTCTATCACGTCTTTTCTGCGCCTTATAATCTTTGCAGTGGAAATAAATTCGTGAAGTTTTCCTACTCTAATTAGCGCTTCAATGGTGTTTTTTAAGTCAAAACACTCATCAGTAGTATGGCCAGTATCATCATGGAATTCGCAATATTTAGTTTCATCACGTCTTCCATTCTTTTTCAATGATGGAGGTTTTGGAATATGAGCATAACCGGCTTGAAAGACTTCCTTAAGGATTCTCTTGCGTGATGTATTAAAGGAGTGTAATTTTCAAATTTTTCCCATTTTCTTTTTTCTCTAAAACGCCTGTGGAAATCTTTCTCAAAGTTATCGAGCTCTATTTTTACTCCAAGAATATCAAGAGAGCGCTTATAATCTTCCAAATTGATAAACTTTTCTTATCGCGCTCTAAGGGCCTCAATAGTTCGTGGACGATGTTTCGCCAAAGACATAGAGAACAGACCTTCTAACAGTCCTTTGATGATAAGATGTAAAGAAAGTTGTGGATCCAAATCTTTCACTAAAAGAGCTTCATCAAAAAACCTGTTGAGATAATCGCGCAAGGTTTCTCGCGCACCCTGTCTAACTGTTTTAAAGGCGTGAGTTGATTTATATTGTGCTTTGCTAGTAGCAAACCAGATAAGGAATTGGTTGGAGAGATCTCCCCAACCTTGAATTGAATTTGTGGGTAGGCAGAATACCATCAGAGTGCAATTTCTTTTAACGTCGTTGGGAACAATCGACATGCCACTGAGTCGGCAACATCTTGCGCCATCATGTTGGTTTGAAACTGCTCCAAATGTTCTTGTAGGTCTCCTTTCCCATTATATTTTTCTGTTGTAATTTTCACATCCCTTGGGATTGGTATATTCATGACCTGAGAAGTGAAAAGATGCAAAACTCGAGAAACTATTTTATAATTTTCCTGAGAATTCTCAAGTACTTCTTTTTCCCCATCTCATTTTTTTACTTTGGTCCGAAGGACCAGGGTCTTTCTTTGAATATTCATGACCTGGTTCGCTCTAATCAGACTTTTCCATACCTTCAGCTTTTTCTTTTTCTTTTTTTTTTCTCTAGTTTTTTTCCTTATTATTCTGTAATTTTTTGAACCGAGCTAAATCTCGATTTTGCTAAGCAATTTTCTTGTTTTGTTGAGTAATAAGTTCCAGCAAGTGTTAGTTGTGGGTTGATTTTCACTACGTTCAGTAATTGAAGCAACAGACGAGGATGATTTCTCACGTGAAGCCGATACTCCCCTCTGTTTTCCCTTAAAACTATTATGCAATTTGGTATCAACCATGTTTTTAGATTTGTAAGAAAGTGGGAATTGAAATTTACGGTTCTCCACAGACGGCGCCAATGATCAGACCAGTCCAATATGGATTGGGCTAAATCACACACGGTTGAAGGTTGAAGACTTTGGGCTGTGAACAATACTTTGTGGGCTGATGATGATCAATGTGTAGGTAATGGTTGGTGTATACCTCAGGCGTAATGGAGATCACTGGGGGTACCTGCAAAGACACTCTGACGCTCAAGTCAGTATCAATGCTGGGTTTATATTATATTTTTTGGGAATTAGATTATCATACTTGGGCTTGTACCCTTCATATATATAGCAAGTCTTATTCCGCCTTTGGTAGGCGGCATGTCTTCTTATTGGCTGTTATGGGCTGCAGACTTATCTGTCTCAGCTGGTGCCTTTCTGGCTATAGGTCTATATATTTGTCTGTCTTCTTAGAGTGGTGGCAAGCTGGAGTTGTCTCTCGTGCATTGGTTTGTATGCGCGGAGGACCTTAGGTGGTTATAGGATCCTTCTTTGTCCTTTGAGGATTATATTGTGTCACCCAGTGTGTGGCGAATTTTTGTTGATTTGCCATGTATGTTGCCAGAGTACTTTGGTGTATCGGTTGCCCCTGCTCATTTCCTCACGGGCCTCTTGGCCATGTCTCAAAAAGTATTCCACCAGTTGGGCATATGTGAACCGAACCAAAGACGTGATGGGAACGTTTCTTCCGCCCTTAAGGACCTTGTTAACACACTCCAATAAATTAGTGGTCATGTGACAAACCTTCTGCCCTTTGCATCGTATGTGATACTCCATTTCTCTTTCGGTATGCAATCTATCCATACGGCTATTTGAGGACTAACTTCTCTAAATTTTTCTAATTCAGCATCAAAATCCAATCGCGAAGTTGTATAACCTGTAGACAATTACAAAGTCAGAAGCTCATGACATATTTCACACAGGATGTCAAACAAGAGATGAATAAGTCTAAAAGTATACCTAGCTTCTTTAAGTACTTCTTCAACATAACATTCTTGAATTTGTGGTTGAAATTGCTGGCAAGATGTCGAATATAGCCCTAGCACCACATTGTTGACTGCAGACAGCATGGCCACATGCCGATTAAAAATAAGATAGATGCCTTCTTCTATGTCATATGCATCCGTTTCAATGCTAAAAACCACGACCAGTCATCGAGATTATCCTTGGAAACAACCACGAAAGCAATGGGCAGCACATAATTGTTGGCATCCACAGTTGTAGCAATTAATAGGGTCCCCTGATATTTCTCATATAAGTGGGTACCATCTATTTGGATAACTGGCTTGCAATAATGGAAGGCATCAGCACACTGTTTGAAAATCCAAAACACCCTATGGAACACCTTTCAAGATTGATCCAGTCGGTTATCAACAAAATGATCGTTCAAATCCAACGTATAAACATCTCATTGTGAAAAAGCAATATGTAATCCAACCATCTTATCAGAAATGCATAAAACTCATCCTAATCCCTATAAATTTTGACAATTTCCTTTTGCTTTGTCTTTCACGCCTTCCTATATGATATATGAAACTCATGATTTGTTGCTATCCTTTCTTTGATTAGAGCATTTTTAACATTTGCCTCCTTTTTATCATTTCTGCATGTCGTCAAACAATTATGTATTAAACAGTTTCCAAAAATATTAATAAAAATTTTGAATAATTGACATACCTAGGATCATTGAACAAATGAAATTAGAGTCTAGCTGCTTGTGATCATGAGAAAGAGTTTGATTAACACAATTATGCTCATTAACCCATTTCCCGATTAATATTCGTATAATGACTTATTTGAAACCAAAATGGAACACTCTTGTCTCTTGTATAAGCACACATATGTAGCAATGAATCAACATGTGTAGTCAACAATCATATTCAAAAAAGGCCATTAATTAGAGTTACTAACCTTCCATTAATGGGTCGTGCATTCGAACAATGCCCGATGAAGGAATTGAATGACACACTACGGTAGACGCACATGAATCAAAATTGCCCTCGATGTCAATGTCCGATGAGTCATTGTTCGGAATAACACCTTTATCCGCCTCTTCGTCAAAATTTGTTCGTACGCCACATCAGGTCATACTTATTTTGGGCAGGAAGCATTTCAAATGACATTGATGGGGGTAGGATAGTGGGTGTGACACATACCTATCTTCAGGATTCACCAACAGCTCCCTATTAAGGTCGATGGAGTGAATGGAAGGGAGAGAATGTTGACTGTAAGATTATCCATCGGAGTCTACTTCCGCATACAGTTCAATAAATGTTGAGTCTCGATCATTTTTAAATGCATCTACTACTAACGTGACATCTTCATCCTCAACAATCACCACAAGAATCCAACTCTCTTTACCTGAGGCACATCTAGTAGTCAACGAGACAGAGATTGACCATGTTGTAATCTCAACTTTTTGTATATTGTCTTCTTCAGATCATTGTAACTACACAGAGGGATGATGCAAAATATTTTTGTATCTCCTTCAAAAACTTGACCATTAGGACCAAAATATCTCCTCTTATTGTAGTATACAATGGCAATTATTGAATCATTCTCATCACTCATTTTAAAAAAATAAACAAAAATACAAGAGAAGAAATAACAGTGACGAGAAAGAAAACATGGGAGAATTCAAAAAAAATTGGACCAGTCAAAAGTCACTGTCATAAGCAGCATCTACTTCTTTGACATCAGAAAAGTAGACGTTGCATATGACAGCGACTTTTGACTGGTTTGCCACATTGCACAGTAGTCTCTACATTGTCCAGCAACTTTAGTCCTCTCCCTTCCATGTGTCAGAAAAGTTGTACAAAAAACCTGCCATTTTGACCATAAAAGTCGCTGCACTATTGGGCGACTTTTGTGGCCCCAATAGTCACGCCATGTGGCCGAACAATAGACACTACAATGTACATTGACTTTGACTGTGTGGCACTTTGGAAAAATATTTCTGCTGCATGGCATTTAGGTCAATAATATTGAAAAGTGTGGCATTCAAGTCAATATCCCAAACATGTGACATGTATCATCATCTTCACAGAACAACCTAACCGATGGCTCAATTATGATAAATTACACGCATTTTAAAAAGTTTCAAAATTCGTAATTTAAAGTATCTTCACCAAAATTTTCAGTAAGTACTTAGTACTTGGTCAATTGCCATTTCCTTAATTACAAGAAGTTCATGATTCAATAAGTTATTATTTGTTTTATGTTCATTCTCATTTACGTAATGAATCATGGTGTAGTTCCTTTAGGCTCCGTTATTTTAGATAACATCACACGTGACACACATATCCCTCCTTTACTGCTTAAGTGCTTAGTGCTTATACGCTCCCCCATTTATGTATTGAAAATATCCGTAGAAATAAACCTTTGTAATCTGAGGACCCAGTAAAAGTTGGTGTACCCGCACCATACATAATAAAAACTACTCCCAAACCTAAAACTAGTTGCAAATTTTCAATTCTATATTCATTTAACGCTTCTCTGGCCCCAAATGGACTATCTTCTTCTAGATAATTCCATGACAATTGAGCAATAATTTTT
Source organism: Gastrolobium bilobum (assembly GCF_033153095.1). Classification (NCBI taxonomy): domain Eukaryota; kingdom Viridiplantae; phylum Streptophyta; class Magnoliopsida; order Fabales; family Fabaceae; genus Gastrolobium; species Gastrolobium bilobum. Next base: position 8,601 of record NW_026899667.1, on the reverse strand, counting down.
TTTTTATAATTTCTCCATCAGTTCATCGAGTAAACAACTAATTCGGTTAAGTCAAACAAGACAACAAAAGTGGCAAAAAAATTTATACCAAACTTTTAACATAACTGCCTATTCAGGACTTGAACTCAATACCTAAAATAATTCTGTGACAGCTGATCCACATAGTTAATTAGTGGTAATAACAATATTTCTAACCACGCTTTCCATGTGTTTTCTGTTAAGAATATAAACTAATATTGTTAGTGTTCAATTAATTATGTTAGGGTTATGAGTCCATTAATTAGTTTTTTTTTTTTTTTTAGTATTACATTAATTAGTTCTTTTACATTGAATTAAAGCCATTAAAATAAGATAGTCTTGGTGCAAGTTTAGATAATTTGAATTGAAATTACTTTTCCATCTAGTATTTTGCAGTTATTACTTTGGAATAATGAGTTAAGTTTAAAAATGTTCATAAGAAATTTAATTTCGAATGAGGAAGTTTTTCTTATATAGATGATTTTAATCGATATCATGTTTAAATGTGAAATTATTAGTTGAACGCCAACAATAGCATATGCCTCTATGCTAAAGCTTATGGTAAAGGAGTATATATCCAAATAAAATAAAATAATGAGTTCCAAAAAAAAGTTCATGGTAAAAGAAAAACAAAAACAAAAATAAAAGAAGTTACGTACATGGGAAGTTAGATGTAACAAGCGTTATTTAAGAGATACTAATGACCGATTTCAACCAATCTATCTTAGTAGCTACAATTTTTCAAGGTTATGCATACAAAAATCGGTTGAAAGTGATATGCTGCCTCTGTTTCTTATCAGTTACAAATCAAATAATTGAGGGAAATCATGTTATATTCAACAACGTTGAAAATGTCTTATATTTCGTAACTAGTATGTTTAATTTTTACATTTTCTTCAATAGCACATAGCTTTGTAGAAGATGATCATAATGCACAAATTGAAAAATAATAATAATAATAATAATAATAATAATAATAATGGCCATTTAAGTAGTTTTCCAACAACAAAAATTGGCCATTTAAGTAGATTCAAGATTGGCCCAAAAGTGATTACTACAAAGTTGTTCATGCGCTCTGGCTTTGCACTTGCTGATGCTAATAAAATGATAGAAGATACCAAGTATTACCAACCATTCATACAAAAGAGTTTGCCCGTATGTGTTTCCTTTCTACTCTTTTTTTTCTTCTTTTTCAACATTAAGGTCAATATCAAGCTTACGACACATGATAGTAGTGCAATCATAGACTTTTATATGATTAAAATCTCTAAAGGATAAAGAGGCTAAATATCACGATCGTGTGATTTATTTATTTATTTATATATATATATATATATATATATCACGATCGTGATAGGCAATTTAATAATTGTATAAGTTGTGAATTCACCGACCAAGTTGAATTTTGGCAATCATGACCCCAACTATGAAACCAACCAAATTTCTTTTATAATGTTATTTTTCATTAAAAAGAGTTATACTATATTATAATCCTCAAGATTCTTATCAAAATTTAGTTTAATATCTATTTTGTCTTTTATAACTTTGTTTTAAAAAAAAATCAGTTAAGAATGTAACATGTTGAGCTTTATAGTAACTTTTTTTAATATTATCAAATTAAATCTTTTTATTTCAATTCTCTATTTAGAATCAAACACTCTTCAATTGAAAAATCTGATCTTAGTTCTGCACATGAGAATTTCTTCTTCTCCAATATACTAATTAATTTGTACTATTTATCATACTTATACTCACAATTGTGTTATACAATATTTTTTTTTTTAAATTTTCTACGCAATTTTGTGCATGTTATCATCTAATACTCACATTCACATGTCCATTTTTTTTTTCATTTTTAATATTTATCATCCCTATACTCGCACTCATAATGGGCAACTTATATCTAAATTAAATTATATTTCACTTACAATTTAGTTTCTAAATTTATTTATACATGAGTTTGTCCATAAATTTATAAATTCATATAATGTTAGTCTTTCTCAGGAACTATAATGAGTAAAAAAAAAAACGATTTCAATTTCATAAATGTAAACGCGAATATATATATATATATATATATATATATATATATATATATATGGTAAAATTATTTTTATAGTCGCTTCACGTACATCAATGACAGGTGTATGGTTATAATTCTCCATATTTAATATTTTCATCTTTTGTATGGTTATGATTCTCCACATTTAATGCTTTCACGTATATATATGGCAAGTATTTGATTGCTGCACGTACAGCTGCAGAAATATATATATATATATATATATATATATATATATATATATATATATATGATTAAATTACACATTGGAGTGAGAACAATAAATTTTACATTCAAGAATAATAAATCTTATACTCAATCTTAATCGTTGATTTTCATCTATCAAATAATTATAATTAATTAAGTTATTTTCATTAATTAATTATTAATATATATATATATATATATATATATATATATATATATATATTCAAAAATTAAACTACGATTAGAAAATAATTTCAAGAAATGAGTAGCATATATACTCTTACATAAAATATACCTTTTTTAGGTCTCATTGTTTACCGAAAAAAAAAATACCTTTTTTTCTCACTTTTGTCCTTATGGCTTCGTGCTCTTCAACTTCAAATTAATTAATCCCCTAGTGCACGCTACTTGTCATCCTATAGCTTCTTTTCCACCGCTACCATTATTTGATAAGCTTCGCCAATGACGAAGCCAGAAAATTTCATGAAATCGGATGACAAACTCTCCAATATATATTATACATTTATTTTAAGTCTGAATTGAAGGAAAATGGCCTTGAAGGCCGTAGCCATGTGAGGATGAAAACAAAATTTTTCAAGAGCGGAAACACACATGCAAATTAAGATACGTACTTTAGGACATAATGATACATTTGTTCGTGATTCAAAACTCCAAAGTGATCAGTGTAAGGTTTGAAGGTTCAAACCCTATAATGTTGATCCACACCACCCTACGTCAAGATGCAAGAACACTTCTTAAAAGCCACCAATCGAACACCACAAGGAAGGCTAGCTAGGCTTCCAACAGGGGAGAAAGAGGCTTAGGTTTCAAGGTGTTTAGTTGACTGAATTTTCAGCATGAAGACTCACAAAGTGGCGCATGAAGTTCTATGAGAAGAGGCTAGGTAATTTTCGAAAAACCCTTAAGAGAACCTAACAAAAGGATGCACTTTTGGAGATGAGAGAATGATTGAATTGAATCAGATTTTTCTCCCAAAAATCTGACCTATGTAGCGCCCAATGGTGGAGGAATAAGTGGAGTTGTTACAATTCAAATCTAGCCAACAACCTCCTATCATATCCTCATGAGACTAAGTCTATACCTAGTCAAAAATCTGACTTAATAACCATCATATGGCCAGCCATTTGGTGCGCCCTTATTCAGCCCAAAAACAGTCCAAATACATTGAGTAGTTGCAATTCAAATTTAACCAACTCACTCACTTATTCTCTCAACAAACCAAATATGATTGTAGCTTATTTGGTTGACCATATGACCATCAAAGGATCACCAAATCAGCGCCCTAATCTTGCTAGAAGATGTCCAAAGATCTTCTCTTGATACTTGGGATTTGATCTATCAAGATCTCATCTTATCCTTTTGTTATGAAACAACCTTTCACGGCCAATTCAAATTCAAATTAAAAAATTTAAATTCAAACATTTAAATTCAAAATTCAAATTCTAAATTTAAATTCTAAATTTAAATTCTAAATTTAAATATTTGATAATTAATTTAACTAATTAAATTCATTAATAATGTCTTGGACCATCCAAGCCCATTACTACTACCATGCGCCATTTCCCTCTTAGGTGGGCTTCCAAACTTCTTCTTGGGCTAACAACCATTATTAGGCCCAATACCTTTAATGCTATATCATCAAGACAATAAGGTGTTAGTGTGTGACCCATTAGGCCCAATATAGCCACTGACATAAATGGGCTTGGGCCCAACAAGCCCACAACTCATTTAATGACAACACAGAGCACTAGCAATGCTTTGTTGCCCCAAAGCTAGTTAGGTTAATGACATGATCATCCTATTACATATATTTGGCTACTGTATGTATTTCCTTTCGTCTCGGTTACCTTCCCTTTAAACCTAGGGTGAGGATACGTATCAACCCTTGCGGTTTAGGGTAAGCTTTAATTCGAAATAAAGAATCTTCAATTTACTGACTCTAAAGGCAGATCATCTTATGATCTCTTTTACTATGCATAGATTCCCGAGTTCTGTAAATGTCATCCCAATTTCTCCGGTTTACAGATAACCTAATCCCTTACAGAGATTTGACGAATTCCTTTAGCCTATCACCCTAGGCCTGTGCTCTTTCAGGACATGCCCAAAAGTATACCTATGAGTCTCCATGTTTCAGGAAGACGAGGTATACAATCAAAACATGCCTTCTAGAACACAGTCTAGGTGACAACTTATGGTCTAAGGAAAAACATACCCAAATATTAAGAGACCGTTCTAATGATACTTTTGTAAGATTTCCTCATCGAGTGTCTTTGTGGGTCTGTTCAGTGCGAGCTATACCTTTATAGGTCCACCCACGAATTTAGCTAAGACATCTCTATATCTGTAGCTCATGAGGTCTTTACCTTGTATCCGAATACAAGTAGATAAGTCGTGCTAGTCTTACCCGAGATTACTGATCCTCATTCTCAGAATCTCAGTGTCTCTAGACTAGGAACCTAAAATTAGGAATAAACATCTGGTATCCTTAAATCCTCATGATCGTGATCTCATCACAGATACTCAAGATATACCTATTTTATTCCAAGGGGTTTATCTAGTTACTCATATAATATATTAACAATAATATTGAGACAAAATATGAAACAGGATAATGAGTGCTTATTATTTATTTGCGACAATATTAAAAGGTCCACATATGTCCTAATCTAATCAAAAGATTGTCTCTAGGACATCCATATACTAACAAACTCTCACTTGGCCTAGAGCCAATCTGACCTAAGTCGTATACCTAAAGCCTCATAATGACTATCATGTTTTCTCTGAGAAACAGCCTTCGTCAGAGAATCGGCTAGGTTATCATCTGTGGGAACATAATCCATATTTACATCCATTCTATCAATGATTTCTCTAATCAGGTGATATCTGTGGGGCACGTGCTTAGATCTTTGATGAGACCTAGGTTCCTTTGACTGCACAATGGCTCTTGTGTTGTCGCAAAGCAACTGTATGGGCTCATCCACGCTTGGAACCACCCTTAGTTCAGATATGAACTTCTTGATCCACACGGCCTCCTTAGCCGCTTCTGAAGCAGCTATGTATTCAGCTTTTGACGTTGAATCTGTTGTAGTTTCCTGCTTGGAACTCTTCCAAGACACTGCCCCACCATTTAAGATGAATACAAATCCTGACTGTGCCTTGCAGTCATCTTTGTCACTCTGAAAGCTGGCATCAGAGAATCCTTTCACTGAAAGCTCATCCACCCCATCATAGACCAGAAACGCATCCTTAGTTCTTCTCAAGTACTTAAGGATGGTTTTGACTGCTGTCCAGTGACCTTCTCCAGGGTCTGACTGGTAACTGCTCATAATGCTCAAAGCATATGAGACATCTGGTCTCGTACATATCATGGCATACATGATGGATCCAATAGCCGAAGCGTATGGAATTTCACTCATGCGATCCTTCTCAGGCTGTGACTTAGGACACATAGCCTCGGAAAGATGTACCCCATGACTGACGGGAAGAAAACCCTTTTTCGACCCTTCCATGCTAAGCCTCTTTAGCATCTTGTCAACATACGTGGATTGAGATAAACTCAGCAGCCTTTTGGATCTATCTCTATAGATCTTTATACCAAGTATAAATGCCGCTTCTTCCAAATCCTTCATGCTGAAGCTTTTTGAAAGCCAGTCTTTTGTTGTTTGTAATGTGGCGATGTCATTTCCTATAAGTAATATGTCATCTACATAAAGTACCAAGAAAACGACATTAATCCCACTAACCTTCTTGTAAACACAAGGTTCATCCTCGTTCTTGATGAAACCGTTACTCCTAACAACTTCATCAAAACGAATATTCCAACTCCTTAATGCTTGTTTTAGCCCATATATTGACCTTTGAAGTTTGCATACCATATGTTGTTGGCCTTTGGCTTCAAAACCTTCAGGTTGTGTCATTTACACTTCCTCCTTCAAGAATCCATTCAGGAAGGCGGTCTTGACATCCATTTGCCAAATTTCATAGTCATGATATGCTGCTATGGCAAGCATGGTCCTAATAGATTTGATCATGCCAACTGATGAGAAAGTCTCATCATAGTCAACTCCTTGTCTTTGACGATATCCTTTCGTATCCAACCTAGCTTTGTAGGTTTGAATGTTGCCATTTGCATCAGTCTTTCTTTTAAAGACCCATTTATTACCGATAGGAACTATTCCTTGCAGTTTTGGAACCAAGGTTCATCGAATCTAAAAAAAATGACTAAAAAAATGACTAAAAAAATGAAGAGAATTTTTCCTCCTTACCATACCTTCTTTTGATGCATCGAATCTATTTCAGATTCCATGGCTTCAAGCCATTTAGAGGAGTCAACATCCTTGACTGCCTCCTCATAGTTACTAGGTTCATCATCCTCGACGGTTTGTTGATTCTCAATCACAAACCCATACCTCTCAGGTGGATTGATGACCCTACTAGACCTACTAAGTTGTGTGTTTACTTCTCCATTGGAGAACGTCGCCTGCGGAGCAGACTCGAGTTCCTCAATCTGTTCATGTGGTTCTTGAACTTCTTCAAGATCAATCTTACTCCCACTGGCTCCTTTAGAGATCAAATCATTCTCAAGGAACTCAGCATTCTTGGACACAAACACCTTGTGTTCATCCATGGAGTAAAAGTAGTATCTTTTAGTACCTTTGGGATATCCCACAAATAGACATTTAGTACTCTTAGCTCTAAGTTTGTCTGATGCCAACGCTTTGACATATGTTGGCGATCCCCATACCTTGAGGTAACTCAGGTTGGGTCTCTTACCATTCCATATCTCATATGGTGTGGTCTGAACAGATTTAGACGGTACCCTATTTAGAAGGTATCCCGCTGTGTCTAAGGCATATCCCCAAAACGATTTTGGAAGTTGAGTCTCACTCATCATAGACCTAACCATGTCTAACAAGGTCCTGTTTCTCCTTTCGGAGACACCATTTTGGTGTGGTGTGTAAGGTGCAGTAAGCTGCGAGATAATTCCATTTTCTCTCAGATAATCCTGAAACTCATGGCTCAGATGTTCACCACCACGATCTGATCGCAATGTCTTAATCATCTTGCCACGTTGTTTCTTTACTTCATTCATATACTCTTTGAACTTTTCAAAGGCTTCAGATTTATATCTCATTAGGTACACATACCCAAATCTTGATTTATCATCTGTAAAGGTAATGAAATAGGAGTATCCTCCTCTAGCCTCTATAGACATTGGGCCACATACATCAGTGTGAATGAGTTCTAATAACTCACTAGCCCTATGACTCTCAAGCCCTTTGGGCTTGTGAAGTGTCATTTTCCCAGCTAGACAAGATTCACATTGTCCATAGGATTCCAAATCCATGGAATCTAGGTATCCATTTGCATGCATCCTAGACAATCTTGTTTCATTTATGTGCCCTAGTCTACAATGCCAAAGATAAGATTGATTATCTGTCCTAGGTCGTTTCACATTTACATTGAGCACTTCAGTTCCCATTTCCAAAACATATAATCCATTTATTAAAGAAGCAGTACCAAAAACAACATCATTCAAAATGATCGAAAATGTACTATCCCTAATAGTGAAAGCAAAACCATCTTGTTCTAAACAAGAAATAGAAATAATGTTTCTAGAAATATTTGGAACATAAAGACAATTATTCAAATGCAATAAAAGGCCCGTAGGCAAAATGAGGTCGGTTTCTCCAACAGCATGAGCAGCGACTCTTGCTTCATTACCAACGCGGAGGTCCACCTCATTCTTCTCCAATCTTCTAGGGCTCCTAAGCACCTGCAACAAATTGCAAATATGAGAACCACAACCGGTATCAATACCCATGAAGTCGGATTAGCACAAGAATAATTTATCTCAATCATGTAAATACCTGAGGTAGAAGCATCACCATACTTCTTGTCCTTCACACTCTTCAGGTAGTCTGGACAATTCCTCTTCCAATGGTCTTTCTTGCCACAATGGAAGCACTCAGCATCGCTTTTGTCCTTGGATGCACTCTTACCCTTCTTTTTGCCTTTCTTCTTCTTGGGTTTGCATTTGGGTTTAAGGGAGTTGCCTTTTGCAGGATCATTTCCCTTACCCTTGGCCTTGCTAGGCCCACCAATCAGAAGAGCTTATGTCTTATCCTTCTTGATAGACACTTCAGCAGTTGTTAACATACTCAACAACTCAGGAAAGCTCACAAGCATCCCATGCATGTTGTAATTCGTAATGAATTGACTGAAAGAAGGTGGAAGTGAGGTGAAGACTAAGTCATTACTTAGCTCGACATCCATCACGAAGCCTAGATTTC
>NW_026899666.1:0-9050 GCF_033153095.1 Gastrolobium bilobum | reverse complement strand
ACATATCAGTGCATGATTAATGGGCTGAATACGGCTACAAATTGGAATGTAAGATTTTTATTTTTAATAAATAAACAGGCCACAGGCTTGAGCATTTTTGGTGTTTATTTTTCAAACGTCCTTTTATTTTTCCATTTGGATGGTTTATATTTCTATCTAAGTTTTGAATTTCGATGATGCAGATTCTGCAAAGGACAGAGATATTTTATGAATTCACTGTCCCCATCCTTTACTTTCACCTCAACTTCATCAAGCACTTTCATAACTCATAGCTATATGTTGAATTGCGAATTGGGTCAACCACATTCCGCTATGGTGGGATGATAGAAAATAATGACAAAGGAAAGAAGCTAGACGAAAATTGCTAATGAAATCAACAGCTAAATAAAATAAAGGAAATAATGGTGAATCTCATACCATAAAAGAAGCCTAAAGCTATTTTGTTGGTTATTACTCTAAAGTAGCAAATGCATAATTAATGTAACGAATTTATGTTAAAGTGAGGAATAACAAAGTGGCAATAGTTTTCCTAGTTTCTCATGTTGCATAAGAAATTATTCCTCTTCTGCATACCCATTAAATATACGGGACTCATTATATTAAAGAAAAAAGATGGATGAGACATTTTTATGAGTCTGTAATAGGGGAATAGTTTCTCCGGAGAAATCAATTTCCATTCAATTATATGACAACATGGTTTATTTTATCTCATTGATTGCTTGTGTTGGAGGATTACGTAAAGATTTTTTGTTCTTTCCATTATAGTTGATTATATAGTGTAGAAGTTGGGAGCGGTAGATGGATCAGGGATGGAAATTTCAGATAAGTTTTTGGTGATGCCTGTTTGCTACTGTCACAATTTTAATTAATGACAAATGATTGACTTATATGAAATTTTGGCTCGTGGACAGACCCTATCTCGTGGGATTATATAAGTTTTTGGCTCATGCAGGCTTTTTTATTTGTAGGATTTTTTGCCTTAACTCGTGCGAGCTAGGGCCTAACAGGAAGAGATAGATTGTTTTGATGACTCTACTTTATATGTAAATTTAGGGGTGACAATATGGGTTGAGCACGACGGCAGTGGCGGAGCCAGCATGACATGTTAGCAAGTGCCAAAAAATTCAGCTAGTGCCCAAATAGCTACGGTTCTTTGGCTACGACCAAAACGTGGCTAATTTTCAAAAAATTTGAACAGAATTTGCTACTTTTCAAATGTAGCTAAATGAACGTGGCTAAATAAGCCAGTGCCAAGGCAACTGTAGGCCACAACGTGGCTCCGCCACTGCCCGGCGGGTCAACCCGCCAAAACGGGACGAGTTGGGTTGAGATTTTCAACCCACCAACCCACTTCAACCCGCCCCGCCTAGAAGTGGGTCAAAACGGGTTGACCCGTCGGGTTATATATATATATATATTTTACAATTAAGTAGTATTTCATTTGTCATTAAATTTTTGTGATATCCAATTTTTTTTTTACATTAGTACTTCTTAGAAAAAATAAAGAATAATAATTTTATTTATGACAAATGTTATCTTTATATGGAGACGAATGAGTTCCTAAAGAATGTTTTGACAAATATTAGTATACATTTAAGATTGAGATTGAGAAAAATTAAAAGAAGTGTGAATTAAAATAAAATAATATTAGAAAATTAATAAAATATAATTTATTTTTAAATTTTAATTATTTATTTTTTTAATTGACGGGTTGGTGGGTTGACCCGCCAACCCACCATAAAACGGGGTGAGTTCATTTTTCCCACCCATATTTAATGGCGGGTTAACCCGCCCTGACCCGTATTTGGCGGGTTGGTGGCGGGGCGGGGCGGGCCAACCAACGTTAAAAGCATGTTTATAGTACTCACATTTAATCAACAACGAAAAACCATTGTTAAAAGTAGGGGGGTGTAAATAGGCTGGATAGAGATAGGCTTTAGCTTAAATAGGTCAGACACATGTAAAATACTTTAGGCATGGCCAGATTCGTTAGCTTGTGCACGCCCAAATTATAAATTTAGCATGGCGTATATTTAAAAAACAAAAGTCTTGACATAGATTTGTTAGCCTGTTTAAGCCTACAAGACGTTCAATAATTAAAGAAAATAATTAAAATAATATAATTTTATTATTCAAAACCATTAAAATAATAATTTATTTATTTAATTTAAAATAAATAATATAAAATAGGTCGGCCTATAAGTTTATAGGCCCTCTATGTAAAAGAAAGTCTATGAGTTACTTTCTAAATAATTTTTTTAAGATCCGAAACTGTTCTATAATTTAATTCTTTCATTGAGTAGTTAATAATAATAATTTATTCCCCCCTCCTCTCCTTCTACGATAGTATAGTATAGGATATAGAATCAGATATATTAATTAGCATTTTAATTAACATTTATTTATTTAGAATTAAGAAATCCCTCCATCCTCGATGTATGTAAGTGACAAAACAAAGATGGATTGGATATTTGGATTGGATTGGGCCCAAAACAAAACAAAACAAAGATGATGCTGCTGAAAATAACACCCGACCCAAGTCCATTCATTGCTTTGCTTTTACTCAGTGTAGTGTATTGTCTGATTGTCAAGTCAAGTGTGGCCCTCTCCAATGCAAATCAATGTAATGTGCTTTGGACACTTGACCACGCGCGCGCTTTTTAGCAGGTAATCTATAATAATTTGATTTCAGCACAAATATTAAAATTTAAAGTTTTATTATAAGTAATTAAAGATGGATTGGATTGGGCCAAAACAAAACTGATCAAAATAACCAACCATTGCTCTTAGTCTCTCTCACCTCTCAATGCATAATCCGAAACATGCAGATGCAGTCTCATCTCAGATCACAAATTTACAATTTACAATTTTCAAAGATTTTTCATCTAAAATTGGGCGGGATTTAATTTAATAACACTCACTCATTCCTCTCTTTCTTCTCTCTCTCTCTCTCTTCTCCACCAAAGAAAAACCCTAAGCCTAGCCCCCTTCTCTTCTCTTCAATCAAGCTCAGCTCAACTCACAATAACAATACTGTTGAAGATCTTGTTCAACAAGATAAGCTACCAACTACAAGCAGCTCCTCAACTCACAGGAAAGGAACTTTCTTTCGCCTCTGCTTTTATTTCATTTCATTTCATTTCGTTGGTTCTACCATTTATTTCAAGTGTGTTATTGCGTTTTTTTCTTTTTTCTTTTTGTTTCAGCGACCATAAAACATGTATTTTTATTTTTATTTGTAGCTCAGCTTAAAAAAGACACTGAACAGAGGCATTTCTTCTCTTGATGGCACCCGACTCTGAGCCTCTTGAGTTGAGATTCTTCTCAAAAATCTTCCTTTACTTGCTGCTGAGGATAAGGTAACTTCTGATACCATACCATACCATACCTTTATTTTTTCTTAAATCCTCATTATTAATACTGTACGTCATGTATTTGTTTGTGCTCTATAGTCTATGGTTTATTCATTGTATCTGTATTGTTACTTTTGTTTGTAGTGATAAGTTTTTTATAACTGAATGAATCTTAGAAGCTCAGTTTCAGTTCACTCAGTATTATTACTTTGCCTCTGCTTTTAAAAAGTATATAAGAGGAGCTTAATAGTTGTTTAAGTTTAGTGTGTGATTAATTTAAAGAGAAGAAAAAAAAATGGATTTGAAAAATTTCTTAATAAGATTGAAGTTTAATTGCGCTGTTTATGTTACTTTATTTAGGGAATAGGAGAGATGCTAGACTACTGTTCTGTTGATCGAAGATCAGAGTCAGATCCTCAGAGCACCTAATGTTGTGATTTGACAAGAGAGCTTTATTGGTTATTAATTGCGCACTTCTTCTTTTTTTTGCTTCCTTGCTTCTCTCTTGAGCTCCTACCTTTCTCTCTCTCTCTCTACGTGTCTCTCTCTTTCACTTTCTCAAAATCTTGGCTTCTTAGGGAATTTTGAAGCTCTTTTTGTTTCCAAAAAATGATAGTGTTATTATATTAAAACTATCTAGCTGTGCTGTGTAGCACTGTATCATTCATTCACCTATTCTGTAGTCTATAATCCTTGTATCTTTTCCCCCAAAGAGAGTCCTTGCTACTGATATCGATGTATTCTCTTGTTTACTCGTACATATATGTTTTCATTGTTTAATTTTAATTTTCACTGGCATCTAGCTTAAACGTAAAAAATGTAATTTAATTGGGCGGGATTTAATTTAATTACACTCACTCATTCCTCTCTTTCTTCTCCCTCTCTCTCTTCTCCACCAAAGAAAAACCCTAAGCCCCCTATTCTCTTCTCTTCTCACCCTTCAATCAAATCACAAAAATGGTTGGTTACCTTTTCTTTTCGTTATCTTCTCTTCCTTCTAAACAAACGATTCATTGAATCTGACTTGAATGAATGTTCTTCTTCAAGTTTTCTTTCTTTCTTTCAATCAAATCACAAAAATGGTGGTTACCTTTGGCCGATGCTCAGCTCAACTCACAATAACAATACTGTTGAAGATCTTGTTCAACAAGATAAGCTACCAACTACAAGCAGCAGCTCAACTCACAGGAAAGGAACTTTCTTTCGCCTCTGCTTTCATTTCATTTCATTGGTTCTTCCATTTATTCTAAGTGTGTTATTGCGTTTTTTTTCTTTTTTTTTTTTTGTTTCAGCGACCATAAAACATGTATTTCTTTTTGTATTTGTAGCTCAGCTCAAAAAAGACACTGAACAGAGGCATTTCTGAGCTAGTCCTCGTGATGGCTCCCGACACTGAGCCTCTTGAGTTGAGATTCTTCTCAACAATCTTCCTTTACTTGCTGCTGAATGCTGAGGATAAGGTAACTTCCCCTCCATACCATGCCATACCTTTATTTTTTCTTAAATCCTCATTATTAATACTGTACGTGTCATGTATGTATATTTGTTTGTGCTCTATGATGGTTTATTCATTGTATCTGTCTGTATTATTACTTTTGTTTGTAGTGTTAAGTTTCTTATATATAACTGAATGAATCTTAGAAGATCTGTTTCGGTTCACTCTGTATTATTACTTTTTGCCTCTGCTTTTAAAAACATGCATGTATATAAGAGGAGGTTAATTAATAGTTGTTTAAGTTTAGTGTGTGATTAATTTAAAGAGAAGAAAATAAATAAATAAATGAATTTGAAAAATTTCTTAATAAGATTGAAGTTTAATTGCGCTGTTTGTGTTACTTTATTTGGGGAATAGGAGAGATGTTAGACTACTGTTCTGTTGATCAGAGATCAGAGTCAGAGTCAGATCCTCAGAGCACCTAATTTGTGATTTGACAAGAGAGCTTTATTTGGTTCCTTGCATCTCTCCAGAGCTTTTCCACTTCCTACCTTTCTATACGCGTCTCTCTCTTTCACCTTTCTCAAAAACTTGGCTTCTTATGGAATTTTGAATCTTTTTTCTTTCCAAAAATGATAGTGTGATATTATCAAATTATTAATAAAGATTGAAGAAGAAGAATATTATTATTATTTTTTTAAAATTCTAAACATATTAAATAGTATATCATTTTTTTTAATTTTAAACAATTGTAGTTAAAATCCCTGCTGCTATGACTCCATTGATTATTATATTAAAACTATCTAGCTGTGCTGTGTAGCCCTGTATCATTCATTCACCTATTATAGTTTATAATCTCTGGTGTCATGCATAGTCTTTCGCTTTTTCCCTACAGAGAGAGTCCCTTGCTCCTGATATCGATGTATTCTCTTGTTTATAAGGATGGTAGTATGAGATTAAAGTTTATTTGGGGAATAGGAGAGAGATACTACTGTTCTGTTGATCAGAGATCAGAGCCATTAATTGCTTTTGTCAGTCCTCATTTCACCTAATGTGAAAGTTGGGATTTGACAAGAGAGCTTGCTTTTATTTTTTTGCGTCCACTCTTCTCTCTTGAGCTTTTCTGCTTCCTACCTTTCTATCTCTACGTGTCTCTCTCTTTCACCTTTCTCAAAAACTTATTGCTGCGATCTGTCCATTCTCTCTCACTTTACATTATCTTTGGACTCTTATTTCACTTCCATAGATCCATTGTCTTCAGTTCACCGAAACCGCCACCACCTACCCCATTATATTACAGATCAGAACCACTCTCTTCTTTGCATTTGCACCCAACAAACAACTAGTGTTTTTTTACATGATAATGATGAGGCGTTTCAAAATAGTGTTTATGTTATTGTTTTCTCAAAACATTTCCAGAGAAAATAGTAAACACTATTTTCTCTGGAAATGTTTTCAGGAGGTAATAATGGAGCGGAGCAGAACCAAATATACCAAGGTCCTGCCAGTGTTCTATGGTGTAGATCCCTCAGAAGTATTTCATCAAACAACTTAAGTAGTCACCTCTCTGGTAAGTAAGTACCTCTTCTTCATTCTGTATTATGTTGTGATTGTGGGGACACAACCAATAGAACTCCAAGATTGTCTTCTCTCAATCTTCTTTGCATTTCTGTTTTTTTTTTTGGGGGGGGGGGGGGGGGGTAAATAATGTTCATTGCATTTTAATCCTCGTTTAAGCGTCTGTTGAATTTTTTCTAAATGGTGGTATCAATAACCAAAGTTTCTTTAAAGTCATCTAGATTAAGGTCTTTGTAAATTCTTCTTCTCAAGCTTTCTTCTGTTACTCTTGTTTAAAAGATGTTAGCATTTAGTAAAGCCAATTTTTTAATAAATATTATTATGATTATATTTATTTTAGTGTGAATCGCAGGTTTTTTTTATTAAATTAATCAAAGTAATTAGTCAAACTATAATGAATTATATATATATATATTGTGATGATTTTTTTCTCAACCCAATCATGTCTCATATTTTTAATAATTAAAATGAATTTTATTTCCTTAAAATTAGAATATATATTTCTCAGCTGTCCATCCACACATATATTTTTTAATATGTATATACATTAGCTAATATAAATTAGTAAATATAATAAATTTTAAGAGTAGCTAAATTAGAACTTCAGAGGGACGGAAATAACTTACGAGTTAAGAGTTAAGAGAATACAACGGTCATCATAGTTTTGCCGCCAAAAAATATAAATTAAAAATTTTCTTTCTCTCTTTTCACTCTTCTTAAGGTTTTCTTAGGGTTTCTTTCACTGTTTTCTTAAGGTTTTCTTAGGGTTTCTTTCTCTGTTTTCACTCCTTCTTAAAGTTTTCTTGGTTTCTTTGGGTTTCCTAGTTTATTTCTCTTGTTCTTGCTTGTTTCTTTCTCTTGTTCTTGGATTGTTTTATCAAGACAATGGAATTGGTGAATATGGGAGATGGGATGCAAGTAGATGATGACCCAACCAGCCTGTATTGTTTGGCAACACTCCTACAAAGGTGTCAATACCTCGATATGTTACTTCTGCCCTTTCTTTTCTTCTCTTTTCTTGAAAATGTTTGATTATGTGCTGATATTTCTTGCTTGAAAAGATTGAGTATGTGGGTTTCTTGCTGATATTTCTTGCTGATATTCGACTGTGTTCTTTTTCTTTTCTTGAAAATACAGTATGTTTCTTTTTTTTTCTTAAAAATAGAAGATTGAGGGTGTGGCTTGTCAACAGTTGCTTGTCAATACCATATGAAATATATGTTTCTTTCTTTCTTTTTCTTTATTATTCTGGCAATATTGAGGGTGTGGCTTTTCCATTACGTTCTTGCTTTTCTATTCTTTTGATTTCGTTTTTCTTTTCTTGAAAATACAGTATGTTTCTTTTTTTTTCTTGAAAATAGAAGATTGAGGGTGTGGCTTGTCAACAGTTGCTTGTCAATACAATACGAAATATATATGTTTCTTTCTTTCTTTTTCTTTATTATTCTGGCAATATTGAGGATGTGGCTTTTCCATTATGTTCTTGCTTTTCTTTTCTTTTGATTTCGTTTCTTTTTTTTTCTTGATAACTGTGGATGTTCGATTGTATGCTTTTGTTTCTGTCTGCCCAGACATCATATTCTTGCTGATATTTCTTGCTGATATTCGATTGTGTTCTTTTTTCTTTTCTTGAAAATACAGTATGTTTCTTTTTTTTTCTTGAAAATAGAAGATTGAGGGTGGGGCTTGTCAACAGTTGCTTGTCAATACCATACAAAATATATATGTTTCTTTCTTTCTTTTTCTTTATTATTCTTGCAATATTGAGGGTGTGGCTTTTCCATTATGTTCTTGCTTTTCTTTTCTTTTGATTTCGTTTTTCTTTTCTTTTTTCTTTTCTTGAAAATACAGTATGTTTCTTTTTTTTTCTTGAAAATAGAAGATTGAGGGTGTGGCTTGTCAACAGTTGCTTGTCAATACCATATGAAATATATGTTTCTTTCTTTCTTTTTCTTTATTATTCTGGCAATATTGAGGGTGTGGCTTTTCCCTTATGTTCTTGCTTTTCTTTTCTTTTGATTTCGTTTCTTTTTTTTCTTGATAACTGTGGATGTTCGATTGTATGCTTTTGTTTCTGTCTGCCCAGACATCATATTACTGGACTATTAACTGGTTTTTTTGTTTTTTAATTTTGTAAATTTGATTTTGTCTAGTTGAGTTTGTTAATTTTTTCAGTTGGTGTTTTATTTAACAAAACTAACATTGGATATATTTAGATATGTGGGTTTTCTATTTTATTTATTTTTTAAATATCTATGGTTTCGATTGGAATGATAACATGTTGGTTTTTCATCATGTTGAAGATGATGAAAAAGCTGAGAAGATGGAAGAGGATGAAGATGAGGATGAAGCTGAGATGATGGAAGAAGATGAGGATGAATATGGGAGATTGGATGCAATGGGAGATGGGATGCAAGTAGAAGAGGATGAAGCTGAGAAGATGGAAGAGGATGAAGATGAGGATGAAGCTGAGATGATGGAAGAAGATGAGGATGAATATGGGAGATGGGATGCAATGGGAGATGATGACCCAACCAGCCTGTATTGTTTGGCAACCATATGAAATATATGTTTCTTTCTTTCTTTTTCTTTATTATTCTGGCAATATTGAGAGTGTGGCTTTTCCATTATGTTCTTGCTTTTCTTTTCTTTCGATTTCGTTTCTTTTTTTTCTTGATAATACA